>NC_089754.1:6397802-6427802 GCF_040412425.1 Macrobrachium rosenbergii | reverse complement strand
TATGTATGTGTATATATATATATATATATATATATATATATATATATATATATATATATATATATATATATATATATATATATATATATATATATATATATATATATATACACACACACACACACACACACACACATATATATATATATATATATATATATATATATATACATATATATATATATATATATATATGTATACATACACACACACACACACACACATATATATATATATATATATATATATATATATATATATATATATATATATATATATATATATATATATATATATATATATATATATATATATATATATATATATATATATATATATATATATATATATATATATATATATATATATAGCATAAATAATGTTTGATATCCAGTTCACTATACCTCAGAAATAACTTACACCAAAGGAGAATTATGACTGACAAGTGCTTCATCACCAGCAGGGTTCTAACAGTTGCCTTGTTTATACACAATGATAGGTAGTGACTTAGACCACTGAGTTAATATGACTTTGACCACTAAACTAAGATATCTTAGTGGTCAAAGTCACTGTCTATTTTTTTTTAAACCAGGAAACGTTTAGAATCCTGCTGGTGAGGAATCACTTTTCAATTATAATTCCCTTTGGTGTAAGTTATTTCTGAGGTATAGTGAACTGGATATCAAACAATATTTATGCCGTAATATATTTTACACCTACAGATTAAACATTTCTTTAGAAATGCTACGTAACGTGTTTTGCAGCCTATCTTCAGAAAAAACGTGGTAACTAGCAACCCCCTCTCTCGGACTCAACCCGCACATCTCTCTCTCTGGTACTCAACACATATATCTCTCAAAATGGATATTCTAAGGAAACACAATCTTTCCTACATAAATAGATTTATTATCAAACAAAACCCAACAAGTAATGAATTAACAAAAGAAAATTAAATGCATAATAAATGAATTACCAAGTCAAAATAGTCTAATTCAAGATTTAACCTTACTCTGGCTGAACGCCTTTTCACTCAAAACTCCCACACACTCCATCCTTAGACATTATATGTCTAGTCTTAAAGTCAACCACATTGAAACAACCACTAACTGCAAAGATTGCAGTGCTCTTTCTCTATCACCACAGCATCCACAGTATCCCCACAGACATCACCACAGACATCTGTTGAAAATTAAACAAACCGTAATCTCCCACAAATACAGTACACAAGCATATGACATAATAATGAAAATCTAAAATGCATGGCTAACAATTGTCAAATCAGAACACAATAAAATATAATATTAAAGTGACATAAATGCCTATGTCCAATTCTCCCCACAAATTCATGTGACTTGGATATGGTAAATTCACTAGTTCAGAGTCCACACAAAAAAAAAGAGATGTCTGGATTTACCTTAACTGCTGGTTTCTAAGAGATTGGAGCACACAAAGCCACGTCTGAACGATATCGCTCTTGGCTAGATAATAATCAATCAGACCTAACTTTTGGCACAATTAGACACACAATCTCCATTTTTCTAACGCACAAACTTACGTACTTGCATACCAACTCGGTCGGCTGCCTCACATACCAGCTTCAATTTTGTGTGTTCTTTCGAGCCAAAACAGCTGAGACAATTGAAACATCTGCTGACTGCAGTAATTCTGCATCTGTGTCACCGTCCAAGTACCACTCTGTAGCTCCCTTTCACTTCATCACACTATGACTGAATACATAAACTAAAATGAAGCATATTTTGCTTGGTATATTGATATATATATTATATATAAATATATATTATATATAGAATACACATATATTTCCCAGTAAATATATAAACGAAATATATATATATATATATATATATATATATATATATATATATATATATATATATATATATATATATATATATATATATATATATATATATATGTGTGTGTGTTATATATATATATATATATATATATATATATATATATATGTATATGTGTGTGTGTGTATATGTGTGTGTGTGTGTGTGTGTATGTATATGTGTGTGTGTACAAGCACTTAAAGCGGTAAAACGGCTTTTGAATTAAAGCACTTCCATACAAGGAAAAGATATATACAGACAACCTTGATTTTCTCTCTCTCTCTCTCTCTCTCTCTCTCTCTCTCTCTCTCTCTCTCTCTCTCTCTCTTAAACTAAAAAAAAAGTCTTATGAGCTATTGTCTGCTAAGCCTCAACGAAGGTGATCAGAACTGGAGGTGCTCCAGCCAGGGACTAGAAAACCATTAATGGTAACACGTGTGAATGGGACGAACTGATGTGATTGTATCACCTGGTAGTGAGTCAACAGATGCATTAAAGCCATGAAAATTTCAGTGCGTGGAAAAGACATTGCAAATAATATATACAGTATTACTTTGACACAACCCTTCTTAATTAAAGCCGGTAACCTCCGGGAAAATGAGACAGAGATATCTTCTCGCCTTCTTTATCTAATTAAAAACTAAGAAAGATAATAAGAGTAGATAATGACGTACATATAAAATATGAACTATACTTCACTTTGAAGAAAATTAACAATTCAAAATTCGAGAAGTTGGATCTGGTAAAGTATGGAAGGGAAAGGCTACAAAAACATTTCAATAAATCGTAGGAAATGCAGAACCATACATTACACTCATATAGAATATATACATATATATATATATATATATATATATATATATATATATATATATATATATATATATATATATATATATATATATATATATATATATATATATATATGTTACAGTCAAAATGCATAATCAGTCATTACACGTAATGACTGAAATTTCAGTCATCACGCCGTAATGCACTTAGGGACATTTGATCCCTCAGAGCTAGTACTAAACACGGCGAAACAGTGAGTCACCTACACTATTTCGCCGGGTTTAGTACTAGTCTCTGGGGGTCAAATGTATTTCTGCCGTGTTTAGTACTAGCTCCTGGGGATCAAATGTCCCTAAAGTGCATTACACGTGATGACTGAAATTTCAGTCATTACGCGTAATGACTGATTACGCATGTTGACCGTAACATATATATATATAATTTATATGTATATATAATTTAGATAATTCTTCTTTCTTATCCTTTTTACAGATTAATTCTGCCATGTATAATTACATAGGTATAAGTATTTTAAATTGCACCATGACTTTATGGATACCCTGTATATATATACAGTATATATATATATATATATATATATATATATATATATATATATATATATATATATATATATATATATAAATGTATATGTGTGTATATATATATGTATATATATATATATGTATATATATATATATATATATATATATATATATATATATATATATATATATATATATATATATATATATATATATATATATATATATATATATATATATATATATATATATATATATAATGTATATGTATATATATATATATATATATATATATATATATATATATATATATATATATATATATATATATATATATATATATATATATATATATATATATATACACATGGGTGTCCATAAAGTGATGGTGCAATTTAAAATATTTGTAGCTTTGTAACTATACATGACAATCAATCTATAAAACGGATCAGTAAGAATAATGACATAATTGTTTTATTCGTTTTGTTAATTTTCAACATGCCAACCATCATTATTAGCAAAAAGAGAAATACAAAGCTATAGTTCTCGGAAAACATTTTCCAGCTGATTTTCAGTAATACCTTCAATCACATCAGGTATCCTTGCTTTCAAGTCTTCTAAAGATCGAGGCTTACTTGAATAAACAATACTTTTCCCATGTCCCATAAAAAAGACTTCCAATGGACTCAAATCTGGTGAACATGGAGGCTGAAATAATGGCCCACCTCTTTCAACCCATCTGTTAGAGAATTTCTCACTAGAAACTGACTAACTACAGAGCAAAGTGACAAGGTGCACCATCTTGTTGAAAAACCATATTCTCTATAAGTTCTAATTATTCAAACTTAAGCATAAAATAATTTTGTAGCATTTTTAAGTAGTTATCACCATTAACAACACATCCTTCAAAAAAGAATGGTCTTATGATTTGATTCTCTTCCAAAGCACACCAGACATTAATTTTGAGAGAATCTCTTTCATGTTTAACTGATTCACGTAGCTTTTCAGTTCCCCAAATACAGCAATTTTGCCTGTTGACCTTGCCACTAATGTGGAATGTTGCTTAGTCAGAGACAATTAAATTATTCAAAAATGCATAATCAGTATTAATTTTTTTATTAAACTGATGATAGAAAGTAAGTCGTGTATGGTAATCCTCTTCTAACAACACTTGATGCGTTTGGATTCTGTATGCTTTCAGTTTAAGTTTTCATCCACAGAATCTTATACACAATAGATTTTGAAAGCCTCATCTCCAAAGATGCCCATCTTAGGTTCTTCCTTGGCCTTCTTTCATAGGATTGTTCAATAGATGCTACAATTACCTTTATTAACACATGGTGTACCAGACCATGTTTCCTTAAATTTCTTCATTCCTCTACCTCGCTATGCAATTCCTGTGTGGTACTTCGTTATTGTACTGGGTTGTAAACCTTCTTTGGACAGTGACAGTATATCTTAGCTCAGCCAACCAAAGAACGCAGTTTACTTTCTCTTCTAGTGCAGCCATGGGTCAACAGAGTGTTCTGAAAAAGAAGTAATTTTTAAGTTTCAGAAAATGTGAAAAATATTTGATAAAACAAATAATAAATAAAATTGCAGGAGAACAGAAAAAACTAGTCACATCAAGCTTTCTTCTCTTTTTACAGATTAATTCTATCATGTATAGTTATGAAGGCTACAAGTATTTTTAAATTTCACCATGACTTCATGGACACCCTTTATACACACACACACACATACACACATATATATATGTATATATATATATATATATATATATATATATATATATATATATATATATATATATATATATATATATATATATATATATATATATATATATATATATATATATATATATATATATATTATGATAAATCAAATGTCATTTGATATCCAATTCATGCTACCTTGGGAATATCCCTGATGGGGAATTAACACCGAAGTGGATTTTTTTTTTTTTTAACGATAAATGGATTGGTACCACCGGGTCTCGATCCCTCGACACAGCACCTTCCAACGACTCCATTCGACGGTCAAAGGCCATCTTGGTTTGACTGTTGAATGGAGTCATTGGAAGGTACTGTGTCCAGGGATTGAGACCAAGTGCTACCGATCCATTTATCACTTAAAAAAAAATTCCCCCTCTGTGATAATTCGCCATCGGGGATATTCACGAAGTAGCTTGAATTGGATATTACACAACATTTGTAGCTTCATGATTGTATATCAATCACAGTGTGATAAAATTTCATATATATATATATATATATATATATATATATATATATATATATATATATATATATATATATATATATATTATTTTCACGTATTTAGAAAATTTGTCCCTCCAGTCAATTAGCTAGGAAATCAAAATTTCATGCCGGCTGGAGGAGACCCCACTAGGGGGAGACAGATGTAGGCGTCCTAACCCCAAAATAGTATGATTTTGGGGATAGAAAGCTGTAAGGGAAGAAGGACCAGTCAGGACATTAATTGGGCTGCTAGGCTGATCCTTTGTTAGTATTAACTATAAGACCTATATCCATTCAACCTTTGTGCTGGTTGTTATTGTTTCTTCCAGATCTACCGATATCCTGTGCCCATCCCTAGAAATCGAATGGGATGCCTCGGTGATTCATCTTTTGCAAGCGAGCTCCATGCACAGATGCAATAAGGTACGTCTTGAAGTTGCAAGTAACGCCAGTGCTCTTTTCCTTGTTGTGAATTTCTCTCTATTTTCAGTACTTCCAACTTCTCATTCTCCCAAAACAAAGTCCCTTTGTTTCCCACAACTTAGCATGCACATTTGCCCTCCTGACTTGTTCCAAGCTTAAATAAAGTCTTTTCTGTAATAATAATTAGAGCATTCCCACCAGTGTTACCATGTGCTAATTAAATCTAATTGATAATTTCCTCCATCGTGAATAAGTAATTTCATGTGCGAGAAAGTCTATGTATCATGCTAACCTGGAATTCTTTTCCAGAATCCTGTTATCTGGCTCTTCGAGTTTTCTGCTCCTGCCCTTGTGAACCAAATTACCTTAGACATTTAACTACCATCTTACTATATGCAAGACTCTTCTGACCACCAGTGGTCCAGGGCCATGTGGCCGGGCCCCTGTCTGCATTCACATTGTGCTAAAATCACCAGTAATTATTATTTATCAGCCAGGCTTAATAGCAGTGGTTTCCATTTGCATCTCCAAACCTTTCAGGGCTGTAGCCCTTCTCAGATTTATTTATTTGCTATGCATAGTCTTACTTTCATTGCACATTCCATGTGCCTTGTTTGCTGCTCAGTCAGCCATTTCATATTAATTTTCTGATTTCTCAGCTTGTAAATAACTTAAATTTAAAGTTACCTGACTGGTTTGAAAGGCGACCTTCCCATTTTCTGTTAAACAGATGTAATATCAAGGTAAGTCATCTTAGCATTTACATTAAATCTTATTGCTTATGTTTTGAGCTCTAGGTGTTGGCCCCTAAGGCAAAACTTTATTCAGAGTTGAAATTAACTTATATATATATATATATATATATATATATATATATATATATATATATATATATATATATATATATATATATATATATATATATATATGTGTATATATGTTAAAAGCATAATTTTAAGCCTGTCCAACTTTTATGTTTGAGTTTTATGGTAACTATGCATTGTTTTTATAGGCCATGAAAATGTAATTCGAGAATTAAGAAACGTCGGGAATAAATTTGAATATGAGATATGAGACTTAATTGCCCATCATTTCATGTTATACATGTACACACACACACACACACACACACACACACACATATATATATATATATATATATATATATATATATATATATATATATATATATATATATATATATATATATATATATATATATATATATATATATATATATATATATGCATGAATTCGACAGATATATCCATGTAATAGCGGGAAGAGACTCATTACCTTTCATTCTAGTCAAGTGGTTACCGTTACTCTGTTCTGATATTCTGGGTGCGGTCTCGAATAATGCCCGGGCATCAGAATGTTTTCTTCTGGTTCTCCCTTTGTATCTTAGGCTTTGTAGTGACAAGCGTATCCAAAAAGACTGAAGAAATCAAAGAGTTAAGAGGGCATTGCAGTTATTACGATTACATACACATACACATACACACACACACACACACATATATATATATATATATATATATATATATATATATATATATATATATATATATGTGTGTGTGTGTGTGTGTGTGTGTGTGTGTGTGTGTGTATATATGTATTTATATATATAAGCATATATACATATATACTGTATATATTTATTTATTTATTTTATTTTATTATTATTTCGATTTTAACCTGAGGAATGCTTACCATGAGCCGGTTATAGGCTCTGAATGAATGTTTACTTTATTTACCGCATAAAATTCCTTAGTTCTGACTGCAGTTGATTCAGGTAATTGCAATATACAAAGAAAAGTGGGGTGGTATAACTGAGCTGAGGGCTCTACTCACAAGGTGCTTTGTAAGTAAACAACAAGGGTAAGTTTTAAGATTATGTATATTTACATTAGAAAACAATCAGAAGATGAAATGAACTTATCAGGCAGATAAGGCCTGGGAGATTAAGTATAATACAAGACCATGAGCACTTCGGAGATGGCCCGTCTCTATGACAATGCTGATAAGGGTGTCGTGGGGTCACAATGCACAAGGAACAATCATGAAAGGAGTCCATGCCTAATGTTCCCTCTGTAACAGAGAGATTTACAAATTAAAGCCAGTAAGGACACAGAGAATTAAGCACAGGACAAGGCAGCGCATGGAGCGTGCCAAGGGTGCCTCGAACACAATTTTATATAATCACTCAAACACTGGAATTTACATAACACTGCACTAACACAGGCGAGACTGATATGCAATACTGGCACTTGGAAATAAAGTATGAAGTTTAGTGAGAGAATTCAAACTATGTGATTGAATGAAAGAACCTTTGTAACAGATCACTTTACCTTGTAGATGAGGTAGCTTTGGTATAGAAATGGCAGTGGAGGAGGCCTTAAGGGGGCTTACTGGTAAGAAGACAGGCCCTGTAAGGTGGACCTTGTTGTAGGGCACAGCACTCTGAAGGAGGTGGGAAAGCAATTGAGAGGACTGTGTCTCGACTGCGTCCATATACGTCTCAGATATGTCTCCCCTATGTCTCTCAGTATGCCTCTGATCTGCCGTTTCAAGAGTCAGTCCTTTTATAACCTCGGTTCCAGAATTAGGGTGCTTTCCTGTCCAGATGGTGCTAGTGTCGTTCCTCTATGCCAGCGCATCATTTTGATTCAGGGTCACCATGCGGTCAAGCAAGACTGCATGCTTCTACAGGGGCCAGCGCCTATCTGTTAATCTTTAACGCCGGTTTTATTCCGCCTCTGGCCAAGATTAATCTTCTCACAGCTCCATGTGCTGAAACAAAGGATCTTCCGGCAGTCACATGTTTACAGGGAGAGAGAGAGAGACACACACACAGAGTGCAATTAAAGGCTTTAGGGAGGGGCTAATATTTTGGCAGGTGGGTTGCTTGGGAAGATGTAGCAACTCCCCTCCTAAGCTGACATCTTGCACCATCACTCGGGTGTGAATGTCTCCTAATCCAAGCAATTCAGCTGACAAAGACTTTATGTTACTCTAATTCCCTCTTTCATGGCACTCATGTGTTTTCATTAAACTAAATTTCTCTGCTTCACAGGGGATATTTGCAAAATTTACTTGACACAATTCAACTTTTATGTTAATCACAGAGTAAAAGAAATGGTTTTTGATATTAAAGTATCGTCACTTTTAAACAGGAATTTGTTAAAAAAATATGAGAAGATTATCGTAATTATAAAAATACAATAACTTTAAGTGATTTCCTTAAGGTAAATCTTAGAATAGTATTAATTTTCATAGTCAAAGACATGCAGTTAGTTTTCCTTGATGAGGCATTACAGTGAAGTATACATGGTCTTTGGTTAGGTGTTGCCATGTTACTTGAGTCGAGGGCACAGTGCCAGATGTGACACTGAGGTCTAGGGTGCCTATGGGCACAGGTTAGGCATAATGAAGGACAAACAAGTGTGTAAAGTACATGAGCTTTTTGAGTCACGGACTCAGTATTTAAATTACAAGGCGAATATATGACAGATGCAAGAGTAAGTCAAAGTTACGATTAATATAGCAGACTTACATTCCTCAGCCTATGAGAGATGGCTAAGTTCATTCCTTAGCCCCAGAGGGCATAGAAAGGCAGTCAGAAGGTGCAACCCCTCTGGCAGGAGTATCTGCCAATGGCGATGGTAATGGCAGTCATGTGGTCGAAGCCTGATGGCTCTGCTATATTCAATTTAAAATAGACCATGCTTTTGTAGGCATGAAAAGGAAGTGAAAGGACTTATGGTATTTAAAGAATCTGTCAACTGTACTCTGCACTGGCAGAGTGGGAAGCAAAGTAAAATGAGGCAACGCTTATAAGGCTTTTACAAAAGGATTTATGAATGGGCAAGATTGCCAACAAAATATTAAATGAAGAGATTGGAAAGAAAAGTAAAAAAAAAATGATCAACGTGATAAAAGGAAATATTACACAAAGAAGTTAAATTACAAAGTTATAAGAAGAATAAACAGCGGAAGGAACCTGGCATCCCCCTCTGGAGAGAGGAGCCAAAGACCTTCATAAGATAAAGGTGCGACACTGTGCCAAAGGGCACTAGAGTGAGGAGAGCTCAACGGCTCTCACTGGGCTACCTGGAGTTATCTGTGTCCGTGACCTTTCTTATGTGGACCTCCTTGTGGAACCGAGTCCGAGGAAGACGTAGAAGTAGCACCTGTTCCGGCTTCTTTGACAGCCGAAATAGGGGCATTCATTACAAGCTCAACTACTAGTCGTCGTAGTTCCTTGAGTTCATCGGCCATTTAAGACATGGCAGAATCCTCACTCATGGTCACATCTACGGGGAACTGGGAAAGAGAGGAAGAGGTCATAGTGGGCATGAGAGGCTTGCAGGTCACCATGACCAGCTCAGGCACAGGTTGAGAGGTCTCACCTTTGGGTGAACTTCTGCTGTGGTCAGAGGAATCCGGGTGGGACCTGAGTAAACTGTGGATTGGCTCTCACACCGGCACTGGTAGTGGTGCCAAGCCAGAGGGCGTGAGGCAACCCAGACTGGGATCCCTCGGAAGAAAATCTATGGTGTGCTCTGGCACTGGCACTAAGGCAGGCCCAGGCACAGGAATTAAATCATGAATTTCTTCGATGTTCATGATGGGCAGAACATGGCACTGTCCAGGACACTCAGGTGGCACTGGCAGAGGTTTAGTGTCAAGTCTGGGATCTCTGGAAGGAAGATTTGGGGTGCTCCTTGGCACTGGAACTGGGACAGGGCCTGACACTGGAATTTCATTTGGCAGGGGCTCGATGGTCGAGATGGTCAGAGCATGGCACTGCTCAAGGCACTTAACTGGCACTGGCAGCGGTTGTGAATCAATTTTGGGATCTCCAGGAGGAAGATCTGTGGGGTGCCTTGGCACTTGCACTGGGGCAGGACCTGGCACAGGACTAGGCTTTGAAATCTGCTCGGATGGAGATGGCCACCACACATTGTACTCAGGTGGCACTGGCAATGGAATGAATGCAGACTGGTGAGACTTACTCGTGCCTAATGAATAACTTGAGGGGTTAGGACCCATGAATTGTTGTAATTTTGGTGGGGATTGGAAGTCTTGTCCTAGGATGAGGTCATAACCTCCAGGAAAGCAGCATGCTACTGAAAGGCTGCAGATTTTGGATCTATGTGGTCTCGCGACTCTCAGCTGAACAGTAGGAAGCATCATCTTAAAGTAATTGACACCTTTGATTATGATGAATTTGCGTTGGTTAATGTTAGCTCCAAGGGGAACATTGTCTTCCCTTATGAGGAAAATTTGAGCTCCAGTGTCATCGAATGCTGTGACCTGGCACGCGGGGTAGCTACCTCGGGGAGGTGCCACAGATATAGGACCTTTGGCTGGAAGGCCTAGGGTTTTAGGCTTTGTAACTGCCAAAGCAATGGCAGGTGGTATTGGTTTACCATGGCATTTTCCCCATCGAGTGGAGTGTCCTTGAACCTTAAAAGCTGTGCAATAATTCCTGCTGTAATCTTTGCTTGGTACTTCCCATTGGAGGGAGCAGGCCCTTTGTTGTTCGTCCCAGAGCCAGACGTGGCTCAGTATGGAGTGATCCCATTGGGGGACTTAGCGGGAGTTTCTGGCTGATTCCCAGCCTTTGAGCTGAACTGTACCGTGGGATGTCCAGCTCTCTTGCAAAACCCACATACAACTTCTGTGAATACCCATTCTTGGACAGAGGGATGCCAGAGGTGAAAGAATGGGGGGAGAAGGTCTTTCGTGCCAGTGAGCTCTCACATATCCTTGAGCCTTGAGATGACAGCACTCCGCTAAGGTTGTGAGAGCCTTTTTGCAGACATAGGTGGCAAGCGCAGGAGGGGCGTAGTACAAAAAATTCTCTATTCTAAAATGCTCAAGAATGTCCTCTGTGGAGGAGGCACCAAGGGGCTCTAACCATTTATTGAGGGCCCTAACTGACTGGTATGCCCAGTCAGACCGGGTCTGACCTGCTTCCTTTACCTGGCCTCTCCAGCATTGTCTCCAAAGTTCGGGGGTGATTTTGTACGCCCTGACAATTGCCTTTTGCACTTCCACCAGTTTTCCCTGAGGAAAGTTGAAAGCAATTAAACCCTTTCCTCTGAAGAATTTTCTCATGAGTAGGGAGACTTCGGCGAGAGTGAGTGGATATGCGCCAAGGACCCGTTCCACCCAATCAAGCATGAAGGTGTGAGCCCGGGTAAGGGCGGAAGAGCCAGAGGCTGGAGAGGAGCTGGAAGTGCCAGCTTGTGCCATCTGGAGCTCATGGCCCCACTGCTTCTCTTCCCTTTTGAGTCTTTCAGCCTTGTTCTTCCTTTGCAAGTTTATCTAGCCTAGCTTGTTCTGCAAGTTTATCCTTCCTATGTTATTCTTTGTTTGTAAATTTATCCTTTCTACCTTATTCTTCCTTTGCAAGTTTATCCTTTCTATCTTGTTCTTCCTTTGCAAGTTTATCTAGCCTAGCTTATTCTTCATCCCTTTCCTTCTTGGCAACATCTACCCTTGCTTGGACCCAGTCCAGCAGGGTTTGTCCTGTCAATCCTAGCCCCTTCCCAAGCCCAGTGAATGCTTTATAGTCCTCTGCTTGCATGGTGTCGATAGTATAGGTGGTGTAGGACAATGTTTGGGAGGAAAGAGGCGGGGGGGCGGGTTATTATGGAGAACTCTGGTTGGTTTATAGGAAACGTAAGTTTCAGGGCTCTTGAAAAACTCAATTTTGTTCATGATGAATGGGTTTCCGTATGTCTAAAAGAGTCAAGGTTGTTCTAGAGAATGATTCTAGGTTGTCTTGGAAGACGTAATTTGTTCTGGATGAACTATTTTAGGTTGTCTCGAAAGAAGTAGTTTGTTCTTGATGAATGGTTTTAGGATGTCCCACAAGACGTATTTTGTTCTTTTAGAACGATTTGAGGATGTCTTGAGAGACGTATTTTGTTCCTGATGAATGATTTGAGGGTGTCTTGAAAGATGTAGTTTGTTCTTGATGAACTGTTTTAGGATGTCTCAAAAGACATAGTTCTTTAGGTCATTCCATGCACAGCCGTGGCCAGCTATAGCATGAAGTTAAGGGTTTGGTTTGGGAAGCGTCTGCCTGTTCCCAAAAATTTGGAATTGTTGGTTCACCTCGGAGGGAACTGGTTTGTTTGAATTTGTCTCGAAGGATGTGGTTTCATACTCATGCACGGATTTGAGCGACTATAACGTGAACCATAAGGCATGATTCGGGGAACGTCAGCTCATTCCCAAAAATTTTGAGTTTGCCTCCTAAGGTGTGGTTTCAAATTCATGCATGGACTTAGATGGCTATAGTGTGAATCTTTAGGTGTGGTTTGGGGAGTGTCTGCCCATTCCCAAAAGTTCTGAGTGTGCCTTGTAGGGCACAGGTTTGTTCACAGGGAACTGGCTTTTTGGTTTTGGTTTCCTTGTGATATGGAATTTTTAGGGGGAGTTCCAATACGGGTTATGTTCGGGAACTCAGGGAGCGTTGTATCCCTTTGAAACAATAACAACAAAAAAGGGACATAGCGTAAACCTTAGAGAAAAGTGGTGAGAGACACGGGGATACTGGCACAGAGGAGGTAAGGTTTATGTACGGGTACAATTTGGTGGTTTAGAAAACAGCCATTTCAGAAGTACGCTGCTACATATGCTCATAAGAGTGATTTGGTAAGTTCGCCATCGAGGAACAAATAAATAACAGGTTATGCTGAAGAGTGTGCATATTTTGCCGACAATAATAGGAACCTTTTCCTCCAACCTGATATAAATACAAACTTAATTCTACCATGCACGGGCATCTTGTGCCTAAGATCACATGAGTACTAAATTTCTTTGTCCTACTCAGCCTATCTCGCATGTGACTGGAAAGGGTATGTTTGCTCGCTCGATAGCCACGTGGGTTTGTTGTGTCTGGCCCAGTGGTTGACAGTTCAAGGTCATCTGGTATACACACCTGGTTCGAGAGGGAAAATGGAGGTGTGGGGACTTTCCCAGGATGACCACATGCTTTTGAAAACATATTACATTGCTTAAGGCTTATTGTATAGAGGAACCCACTGAAAGTTTTCTCTTAGGCTTTATGAAAATTAGGCTGGAAAAGGCGTGAAGGGAGCACATGGTCACAGCAAACTTTAAGCAAAACAAAAGATTAACACACACAAAAAAAAAAATTAAAACCTTCTTCAAAGAGAGAGAGGAGGCCAGTGGGCTAAGAAGCCTGAGTAATTCCTTGTGTTTATGAATGAAATAGTGTGTGTTTTACGGACTGGCAAATGACTTGAATGGAACAGAATTTACCATGTGTGTTGCCCTATAGAGGAATTTAAACAAATGCAAATAACAAACAAGATTATTGGCTCTCGTGGCCTGAACAAAGTTTTCGCCTTTTGTGAGATTTACTCATTAAGGAGGAATTATATATTTGCCTAATAAATTCCTAACCGCTCCAAGAGAGAGAGAGAGAGAGAGAGAGAGAGAGAGAGAGAGAGAGAGAGAGAGAGAGAGAGAGAGTAAAATCTTAACTCCAGTGATACAAAAATTGCTGGGTAACCCACTTGGGTCCTAACATGTGACTAGCCAAAATTCCAAGACACCAAATTGTTTGGATAACACAGGGAGAAAATATATGCACTATTTCCTTTTTAACAGCACTTTATAATTCACTTTTCACTTTCCTAGCTTACCTATGTGAAAGATATGCAAACCATCATGCGGTAGCTATCAAAAGCTTGTGTAACGGTTAATAACTATCTCTTCTCTATAATGGGTTGCATGCATGCAGACTATCGTTTCCCTAATGATATTTTCAGTCACAATTTTCCTTCCTATCCTTACATAAATTGAAATATATCGCTGTACTTACTGGACTGTGTGCTTGCAGATTTTAAGCTAAGTTTCGTTTCTTACCTTGCAGCCAGCCCTAGCATGACTAATGGCTGACAGCTGCAATGTTGCAAAAGGGCAAAAGGATCAATCCTGCAATTGCAGACTGCAAGAATTCTAAGCAATGTTCACCAATATTATGATTTTGACCTTGGGAATGCTTACCATGAGCTGATTACAGACTGAATTAATGTTTATTTTACTTACCATATAGTTCTGACTGCAGTTGATTCTGGTAATCATAATATACAAAGAATAGGGGGGTTATTACTGAGCTGAGGGCTCTACTCACAAGGCACTTTGTAAGTCAACAATTTGGGTAAGTTTTAAGATTACATGTTTTTACACTAGAAGACAATCAGAAAATGAAATGAACTTATCAGGCAGGTAAGGCCTGGGAGATTAAGTATAATACAAGACTATGAACACTTCATAGAATGGTCTGTCTCTATGACAATGCTGATAATGACATCATGGAATCACAACGTGCAAGGCATAATAAAGGAAGGATTCCAAGGCTAACATTCCCTCTGTAACAGAGAGATTCGGAATTAAAGGCCAGTAAGGTTGGCATAGAAATGGCAGTGGGGGAGGACTTAAGAAGGCTCACTGGTAAGAAGACTGAGGCCCTGCAAGGTGGACCTCATGGTAGGAGCATGGCAAGTATTTGTTATTTCAAATCCTATATTAAGGTTTTGGCAGATGGGTTGCTTGGGGAAGATAGTAATATATATATATTATATATATATATATATATATATATATATATATATATATATATATATATATATATATATATATATATATATATATATATATATACATATATATATATATATATATATATATATATATATATATATATATATATATATATATATATATATATATATATATATATATATATGATGGGCAATTAATATTCACATCTCCTGTTCAGATATATTCCCTGACGTTTCATAATTTTCAAATAATTATATTTTCAAGGGCTCTAAAAACGACATACAGTTATAAAACTCAAATATAGAATTTTGACAGGCTTAAAATTATGCTTTTTTAAAATCCACATACATTAAAATTCACCCAATAAGACAAGTAAGTGAGGGAAATAAAAAATAAAAAAGAAACAATATGCCTCCAATCAAGAAAAGAGTGGATGTTGTTTAATCGATAAGGATTCTAATACAGGTGATTCATGAATGCTGGGTGTTTGCCCCATGATTTTTGTTGATGTAGCTTGCCTTGCGTATGTGCACTTGAGTTTCACACAGATGTTCCTGCCTCATGGCTTAAATCTAAATATACTCTGTTATATTAACGTGTCTGTATAAGGCATACCTAAGAAAATTTACTCAAAGTAAAATTTTATTTCCAGTAGTCATGGTCAATTATTATTATTATTATTATTATTATTATTATTATTATTATTATTATTATTATTATTATTATTATTATTATTAAACAGGAGCACTTTCAAATGGGAGAACTAAATTTCCAAAGAATGTAAATGATTTCACAGATTGATATATAAATGAACTTTAAATATAGCAGTAAAGATAAATACATTAACAATAGATACTTACATACCTGCATGAATTATTCGCAGACATTCATAGCTTTCGGTGTGAACACACGCATAGCGAGTATAGCTAGCATGGCTCCGTAGCATAGTGTAGTGTGCTTAGCATTGCATCTGGTATGAAACGGCCTTAATGCCTGTCTGGAAGCTAGCACCTCTAAATCGGTTAATGGATACCTGAAGGAGCCTCCATGTGGATCCCACATAAGTCTCAGAGTTACACCTGGGACAAGGGCGAACGCAGCAAAAATGACTAATAACTTATCTGACCAATCTAAATTTACTTGAATTGGTATTCCTGACTACTACGATATATTCAAAACTGAGGATGAAATTAATAGGTTCCCAAGAACTTTAAAAAAGGATAACATTATCATCGAATCTACATATCAGGAACTTTTTTCAACTGGCCCATGATGAGGGGTACTTTATGGCTTACCTAAGATTCATAAACCCTGGAGTACCTATGCATCCTAGTCTGTCTACTTATGATACTCCAAATTATAAACTGGTGAAATTTCTCATATCCCTTCTTGATCCCCTTACTATTAACACCTATACTTGAAAATCTCTTACGAATTTAAAGAAAAAGTTCTTATCCAAAACTCCGACCTAGTGATGTTTTGATGTCAAATATTTATTTACAAGTGTTCAGTTGTTGAGGCTGTAGAAATAATCCTTAATAAGCTATTCCCTAAACCTAACTCAATTTTTAGAAATTTAACCACTCGACTTTTAAAACCTTCTTAGACCTGGCCGTGCTGGACATGGCCTTTGTATTAATGGTAAGTTATTTAAACAAACTGAGGGCATGGCTACGGGTTCTCCCCTTGGACCCGCCTTCACCAACATCTTCATGTGCTCCTCGGCAGGGTGCATATTAGATGGTTGTCCTTGAGTTTCGCTCCTCTATTTTGCACCAGGTCTGTTGGTGATACTTTCCTGCTTTTCAAACAGATTCATCATGCCAACTCCTTCCTCGAATTCAGCAATACCCAACACTCCAACATCATGTTTACGCTTGAGAGGGAATCCAGCCATGAGCTTTTTTTTCCTTGGTGTCCTTATTATTAAGCAAAATGATTCTTTTAACACTACTGGTTTTAGAAAACAAACTTTAACTGAATTAGGCTCAGATTTCTGTAGCTCATGTTGTTTTAATTTTAAACTTAATTCTGTTTATACCTTATCCGCAGAGCTTTATTATTAACTTCTAATTGGGACATGTTTCACAAAGTTTATATATTCATAGCAATTATTTAAAAAATAACTGTTTCCCTGCTAATATTGTAAGTAACATTTTTATCGAATATTACTAAACAATTTCTCTTCTCCACCTATAAAATATCTTGCTGTGCCGAAACTATAATTTTATGCCTGCTTCCCCAATATCTGCAATAGCTCCTTTAAAAGAAAGTTTACTGAGATTATACAAGAACATTTTCCTGATAAGAAAGTTAACCTGATCACAAAGAATCCCCTGATCATCCATTTTCTGTTTCAGTTGAAGGATCATCTGTGTCCTTTTATGTCCTCTTGTACAGTGTATAAATATACTTGCCCAAGGTGTAACCTGGGGACTTTCGTGGGACCCACACGGAGGGTCCTTAAGAAAGGGGAGAGCGGGGCTAGTTGGCTACAGGGTAAGTTGGCACACTAAATAACTTTAATGTTTACCAACAGATGACTCTAATACATAAACTGTGTAATTGCCACGTGGTTCATCAGTTACCAACCAAATTCCATGGAGATAGGATGTAGGAGCTCGAATTTATGATGGTAGTAAATTTTTTTATCTTTGTGTTTTTTGTTATAACATCTATACATTCATGAAAGATTATTTTCCAGTTATAGCATAGTTTTCCTTATGGTTTATAGACCTCTGAAGAAATGTGTTAACAGATCATATGATTTGTGGATGCCTAGTAATCCAGGATCAACTATCACCTAGAGCCGATCATACTAAGCTACAGATGTTAATTTAAAAGATAAGACATCACATTACAGGTTCATGAGAGATGACCAGATATTTCCTGGTTCAGGTCTTGTTAGAACAAGAGCTCTCGGGCGAGCTCAAACGTACAAGCACGCACAAACACAAAGCTGTACGTAAACATAATCATGTGTATGTGTGTGTGTGTATATATATATATATATATATATATATATATATATATATATATATATATATATATATATATATATATATATATATACATATACATATTGTTACAGAAATGTTCCAAATACCAGGTTATTGCACTACTAATAATAGAATTAGAAAATTTTACCTCACTTCAGCAAGAACCTGAACTCTTATAACAATAAAATTATGACTGAGTACTCTAAAGGCAAAGTGATCCCTTACAAAGCTTACTAATCATGTGAAAATCAGAATAAGTTTATCAAAACTAGTGTGAGGTATCAACACTTAAAGAAGAAATATGCAAAAGTAAAAGGCCATCACTCCATCAAACAACTTTAGCTGTCTCCCAAGTTATAGTCACATCAGTAAAAACTGAAGGAACAAAACATGTTTATCACTATGCCTTAATCCTACCACTGGTGGTTAGTAAATGAAACACTATTTTAAAAACTTTAAATGCAAAAATCTATTTTTAAATTCAAAATTTATAATCAAAATTTATGATCAAAATTTATAAACAAAATGTATAATTTTTTGTTGAAAACAACACAAAATTTAATTAATTCTTGAATTAAATTCTTAAATAAAATTAAATCACAAAAAATTCAGTTTATAAAAAAATTAAATTAATCAAGCAAAATTGGAATTATTAAGAAATGCTTAGGTTTTGAAAAGAAAATCTAAGAAAATGAAAATTAAATCCAGTATGCAATGTTAAATTATTAAGAAACACTTAAAAAGTTAAGTAAATAAATGTTACATCGCCACTATATAAAATGTGAAAACTAAGAGATTGCAAATATGGCAGTGTTAAATTCACAAAGAACTAAACAAATAATTCAAAAAGAATAAAATAATTTAAATAACATTAGGAACACACTTTTACACAAAAGGTAAAAAAGGTAATATAGTGTAAATTCACTAAAGTATTTTAAGTCATGACTCAAACTGCAAAAAAAACATTATAATACCATACGCAAACTTGTGAAAACTTTCACAAGATTACCCCAAATGCTTCAGCTTGAAATTCACACCTATTTGATAAGCACCATTACAAATGCTTATAAAACTAATGCTAGATTTCAAAAACTAAGTTGAATATTAATGACCAAAGAAATATTTTACGTTAATAACTTCTCTCCTTTGAGAGAGAGAGAGAGAGAGAGAGCGATCCACCACAAAAGGTCTCCTGAATTAGAATGAACAAATTTTTAGTATTCCAACTAGAAGCAACACAACTAGATGGCATCATTATTAAAGCATTTTGGGAGCGAGATTCATGGAACATTCTAAAACGTTTTGGGAGCGAGACACAGCTGATGCAGTCTTACAAAACATGACGTAATTGACCGAGAATAATATGTTACTTTAAGGAAAAAAAGTTTTGGATGAGATCTCAACACGATTGATACAACACACACGTGGCTAATCATGATTGGCATATTTATAAAACAAGACGAAGAACACAAGTCTTCCTTTAACTTGACTGTCAACGCACTTATCACTCGTGATGACAACTTGAAAATCTGGTCTGGTCTAATCTCTCTCTCCTGGTACTATGCTATTATAAAGAAAGATATTATTGATTCTACATTACGCTGTTAAGTTATCTAAATCATTAATATTTGTGAGATCTGACATTACAGACATTTATACATAACTGTTATTAACATACAGAATATACTACACAACATGTCATACATAATATTCGAGAAAATCGTACTTTATACATTTTACAAGGCAATATCATGAATATATATATAATATATATATATATATATATATATATATATATATATATATATATATATATATATATATATATATATATATATATATATATATATATATATATATATATATATATATATATATATATATATATATATATATATATATATATATATATATATATATATATATATATATATATATATATATATATATATATATATATATATATATATATATATATATATATATATATATATATATATATATATATATATATATATATATATATATATATATATATATATATATATATATATATATATATATATATATATATATATATATAGGTAATCTTTTGAATCTTTAGCAAAATATTAGTCTGACACAAATTTACCCCACCACTGGATTGATTACCCCAAGTGGTCTTGGAATGATTTGCAAGAACTGTCAATGGTTCCTATGAGAAACCACTTTCTTAGTCCCTGGAATGAACCAGATTAGATAGTGAGATAATCTCTGAATTTGTCAAACATCTTTAATATGGCCATTTGTACCGGGAATGCTAGTGCTTGTAACTGTTTTCGTTTTATTGATGGCCTTGAAGTTTTACCGGTTAGGGACTTACATTTAAAAGTTGTTTAGCCCACATTATGAGGGTAAGTCTAGAATAATTTAGAGTTGATAGCTGAAGCAAATAATTTAATGCCCAAGAGGTACATATGGTCATGACAAAACGTATATATACTGTAATGTACTTTAATAATTCATAAATATTATTTTACCATGTAGGAATGTAATCTTCAGCATTCGACTAGCAGATTGATTGTTTTTTTGGAGTCAGGTTCTGACTAATAAAGAGAGCCTTCCTTCAGACATGCCATTTCGTCACCATCAGAATCATAGTATTCACTTCATATCAGTTTATTAGTTATTTGGTTTTCCATCACTTCTGATGACTTATTTCATCATCATCAGACGCCCTGTCTTCCACTTTAACTGAATCCATGAAGAGGCAGTGAAGTTCTAGCCTTTCCAAATCAGACTGACTGCATTAGATCCTCATAGTCTTTTTACCAAACTATAATTATTTTGTGTCATTTCAGTTACCAAGACACCAGCAAAAGTATCTTTCTGCAACATTGTGATATACTGGGTTCTATGGATTTTTATCCCAAGGGTCCGTTGACAAAGTGGCAATAATACTCAATCCAGCTTCTTCATGTCTGTCAGAAGTTCTCCTGAAAATTACTGAATATCTGTTTAAAGGATTTTAAATGACTCCTTCCACCTGGTGATTTCAAGCTGCATTCAAACTTTAAGGTATGACTAATACACTTCCAAGGTTTCTCTTAACCTAATCAAACTAAAAAGTCAGTTCCATTTGCTGGCTGTGCCTCTTGATTCTTGGTTAGGCCATGTTTATGGCAGATAAACTAATAAACAACTAGAATGCTGTTTTTGTTAAGATGAATTCAATACCACTCCCACAGAGCAGTCACTGGTCACCAGTGCCTCTAAAACTGTACAGAAGGCTACCCCTGCATCTAAATTGTAAATTCTTCTGGTCTTTTTCTGTGATTGCCACATTTTAGGTTTGAATCTTTTACTGCACTGAGTGTCTGAACTAATGTTTCTTTAACAAAATTGTTGTTAATTGGTGAGCTTTAATGGGGTCCATTTTTATAAGACTATGGAGGGGAAGAGAGCCTTATGTTCTGCCGATGAACCTATATTTGGTTGAAATTATGACTGAAACTGTTCCAATTTTCTGATCCATATGCTTAAGGACAAGCCCCTTGCCTCTATCACAATTACAACTTACAAGGCTATGTTGTTTTAGACCTTGCTCGATAGATTTGTCATAGACTCAGCTATTGAAGTTTTTAGTTCCCTATTCTGGTCCAAAACTAACAGAGTTTCAGCAGTGCCCTACCTAAGTTTTCGTTTGAGATAGCATAGAGTTGCTTGATGTATTGATATTTGTCAGCAATGGCTAGGGCACTGGGTAATGTAGCCTTATTCAATTTTTGCCAAGAAACCTCTCACATTTTCTACCCTCTAGATTTAGAAACAAAACTTTTATTGGCAAAAAAAGATTGATTTTATATCAACAAAATATGCAGGAGAATCTGTACCACATGTCATTTGTGAGGCCAATAAAAATTATAATATTCTTTCATCTTACATTGTGCAAGGTCACTGTATGATAAATCCTGGTGGATAAGACATATTACACAAGATTAATTATTCTTAATTGTTCTTGAAAGTGAACTCTTTTAACTTGTTGTACCTGTAATCCAGATGAGTTACTCTTGATTAAGAGAAATTTATTTCCAGCATATCAAACTCCTGTCCTTACAGCTGATCTTTGGGTATGGTAGCATCAGTATTGCAACATCCTGTTTAAGCACACCAATATCTCCTGCATCACTGGGAGTAACACCATTAGTGCTAACTCGGCAACTTCCCATGTTTGAGACTCTGTTCACCTAAGTAATATGTTACCTCACCAGTTCTACAGTATTTAGAATCTCTTGGTTCCAAGCCCTCTCAAGAGAACACACCTCTATCCTCTGAATCTGCAATACCTATAATGTCCTTAGCCCTCCCATTTTTCTTAATCGTGTATTTCCATGAAAATACCAGAAACCTTGAAAGCTATAAAAATGTAGTGGATGGACACTTGCCAAATATGAGGAATTGTTGTGAAATATCTTAAATAGCAGTTTTCTCATTATATTGCAGTCCAAAATATACACTGTGAACTCCTCAGTGTAATGAGTTAACCAAGTTACTTCTGTTGTCAGATAAAATTATTAGATAATGTAATACCAACTTGTACCAATAAGTTTCTCATCCTAAAACTACCTTGACTGTTGATCACTTTTCTCTTGAATACAACCTGGAACTTAATCTAAAAAGGAATCCAAATCATGGTTTAGCACATTTGACATCTAGCATAATAATGCTTTTACCAACTTTATTCTGGGGAATATTAGCTCTAGGACAACTGGGAGGGGCATCCCCTTAACAGAAACCGCTGGCAGGGGCATCTTATCAAGAGAAACCACTGATTGGGAAATTCTATCATTAGAAAACACTGACAAGGGCATCTTATCAATAGATATGACTGAAAGTGGGCATTCATGTTTGGCCCTACTGCACATTTTGCAACAAATGAAAAAAAAATAACCTCATGAGCTGATCTAGGTCATTCCATTGGTAGGGTGAATTTGAGGTAACTGGCAGTAGTACCCAACTACTGTTAATCACTGGCAGAGGGCATTTATGATACATGTGCCCTATTGTATATTTTATGGTATATTTCAGGAGGATAAAATATTAGTTGATTTAGGGAACTCCAGGGGGTGAGGTACATTGAGGGCAACTGGCAGGGGTACTCCACCATTGCAAAATGTTCAGCAGTGTCATGTGTATTCATGATACATAGGGCACTTCCGCAAGTTTTTCTAAATATTCCGAGATTTTACTTTATTAGCTTATTTATCTCAGGTTTTAGAAGTCAATGTTGGTGACTCAAATAGTCTCCAACCATTTAAAGTAAATCGATGCCTAGGGCATAAGTATTAGATTTTTTGAGTCACTGTACAAAACCTAATCTAAGTCAGTTTTGTGTTGCTTATTGCTTCCCTGGTCACATCCATCAGGATGTTATCAAAGAGCATGCCAGTCGTCCAGTTCTGTAAGCAGGGATGGACTTAAGTACTATGATATGCTAGAAAGTTGGTTACCTTCCCGGCTACCCAGTCTGGGAAGATTACCCGCTTGTACACTTCTATCATCCATATGTCATATTTTTAATTTTTATCGGTGCACTACAGATATATACATATATACATATACATATATATATATATATATATATATATATATATATATATATATATATATATATATATATATATATATACACACATATATATATATATATATATATATATATATATATATATATATATATATATATATATATATATACATACATACATACATACACACACACACACACACACACACACATATATATATATATATATATATATATATATATATATATATATATATATATATATATATATATATATATATATATATATGTAACTGTATACATGTATGCATTTTTATAATACATATTTACTGATTGTGATATTCCTTCACAGAGAACTCAAACTCAATCAAGAAAGAAAAAGTAAAATAATGGTAAATAATAGTGATGTAATAACATTTTACTTTTATTAAAAAACAATTGCTTAAGGGCTTCATATGAATAATTTATAGAAATCTTTCACTAATTCCTTCCATTAGCTTCGCTATGAAGTTCCAAGGATTCTTGAAAAGTCATGACTTCCCTGTATTCCTAGGAGCGAGATCTTTCATTCGACGATGATGTAAGTTTCTTCATTTCGAGAATACTGCATTATCGATCTCTGATGATACTCGTTCTCCAGTCACATGACCTCCCTCATTCATGCTCACCGAGAGTACAAGGCCTCCTCATGAAGTTCAAAGCCTCTCGGATCCATTTATTAGTTACTGTTGAAGAGACCAAGAAAATATTGCACATGAGTAGTTGGGCGTGTTTGACATTTGACACGCTGGAGACGGAGAGAGAATCAACTCAGGACCAGTGACTGTCCTCTCGATTGCTTTAGTCCTAGTCGCACAAACCTTCCTCTCGGAATGCGATTTAAATGCAAGATTTTATATCATGAAAACAAAGGGAGTTTTGTGGAATTCCTTTACTTGTTTGTATTGATCGGGGAGAATCTGAATTATTACTATGTTATTGTCGAAAGCTTTTTATTTCTAACTTCTCCTTTATATAATATAGAAAAAGCTGCTAAGATGAGATTGGTAACTTTAGTTGTAAGGTCTGTACAGTTGTCATTTACCAAATATAATGTACTGGGTGGCCAATCCAACAAAATAGAAGCCAAAGGTAAGGAAAGAGCATGAGTGTTTCAAGTTTTGTATATCAGAATGCGTAAGTTGTGAGCTAAATAAATCTATTTTCATTTAATTTATGTGGTAATTTTAGTTCTCAATATCAGTTTTATTCACATAATTATTTTTCGATGACTCATTAATGGGTACTATTGCATTGCTGAGGTGTTGTCAAATGTTGGTGTTTGAAGATTTGTTGCTCTGGCTGCAATGTGACCTGTTACCACTCGCACCAAACCCTGTTAGAGATCTGTTGCATTTAACGTAATCGATTTTTTTTCGCAAGGTGCAGACTTTCATCTGAACTCACTCTTCTCTTTTACCAGTCGCTGGGACCGCCATAATTGTACATTCTCACGTGATAGTCTACGCATTGTCAATGAACAATTACGTCATGAGTTATTATGCTCAGCACCATGATGTTGAACGATGTCTTCTCATGGTTCATGGTACGAAAGCTACCCTGTGTCTGATGTACTTAATACTGCTAGTTTAAGGCCTTATTAGATTCTTAGATTGTTGAAGGCACAGAGAGGCTTGTCTTTCCTAAGTATTTAAAGAATTTAACAAAACCACTTCAATAATGAGGATTTTTAACAATAAAAAAATACTGCGAAATTACTTAATTTCATATACCAAATTTAACAGCAATTTGAACATAGTTATGCATAAGCTGTTTGTGGTTGGATAGGAAGGATTATGAAGTAGAGAGAGAGAGAGAGAGAGAGAGAGAGAGAGAGAGAGAGAGAGAGAGAGAGAGAGAGAGTAATTAATGGTTAGCTAGTTTAAATTAAACCGCCTCAACAAATAAGGGTCCTTGCCTAAAAGGAAAATAAGGTGTGCAAAGGTGTTATTGGGAATATAAAATCTGATGTGGGTCCGTGGTCTCGGCAAACCCTCTGAGATGGGACAGAAGAGGCACTGATGGCTGCTACATGAAAGTGAAGTGCAGCAAAAGAATGATAACATTTTCTAGATTTGTCAACTTTAATGGCAGTAGGCGGTATACGATATTCGTATACCACAGTAAATAATCAAGGACTTAGTGCTTTTGTTTTTTATTGTTAGCTTGGTAATAGCAGCAAGTGCGTACCCTTTCTGCGATTTTAAGCTCAGATAAAGTGCAAATTAAGAAAGAATGAAAATTAACATGCAGATGCGGAAAATAGGGCGAAGAACAAACGTGAGAGAAATGCTTGGAAGGGAGAATGTGAAAAGCGTTCGTTCGTGCTGTGAGCTATGACGCGTTGAACACATTGTTTACCCGCTATATTTTTATACAATGCTGAATGGGATTTAAATCTTATGTTAGTGTGAGCGAAGGCGGTGGGATATACAGTACATACACTTCCGATGTGTTCTTTAGTCAGCTGCGTGGAGTTTGGTATAAGATGTCTGCAACAGACATGATTTTAACGGAGAATTTACTTTTGGATATCAACAAGGGTACTTCTCATTTGTTTTTAAAGAACAGATTTATTTAGTCTGATTACTAATAAAAATAATATATGGGACAGAATTGCCTTCCTAATTATTAATTAGGTGTGATTCTAATTTTTATGTGGTCGCTTATATTGATGGCACAACCCAGTACAATATATTTTAGGTTTTGTGGTTTTCCCTTTCGTGACGTTCTCGCTCTCTTTCAACGTATGTTATATTCAAAGGGTCCATTATTTTGGAAGAAAACTGTCATTCTTTCCTCCCATCGGCTCTCAAAAAATTCGCTGAACCGCACAACGGTTTGTGTGGCCAGAACTAACGACCTTTGGAAACAAAATTCTCCAACATCGAAAGAATCATAGGAACAAAATTTAATATAAGGATATTAGCAAAATCATATTAACCGTTTTGAATGTTTTAATGTTCCATCTAACACCTGAATCATCAAGCTTTCTTCTTCAGCATCACATCATTTCTAATTTTCTGAAAAAGTTATCTTACCTTTGATTTTAATTCGCACATCATCAATCCTTCAGTCAAAAACAGGCAAATCTCCCTGATAAATAGACACATTATAAAGCTCTGTTGAGTTCAGTGAAACACTGATCTTTCCAGGCATCTTTAAAATTTTCGTTTCTTCTTTTTTCTGTACATCTTTTTTTATCAAAAGCCTTTTCGTAGACATGGTAACCAGTGAGAGCATTCTTGAACAAATTTCTCTCTCTCTCTCTCTCTCTCTCTCTCTCTCTATATATATATATATATATATATATAAATATATATATATATATATATGTATATATATATATATATATATATATATATATATATATATATATATATATATATATATATATATATATATATATATATATATATATATATATATATATATATATATATATACACACACACAGACACACACACATATATATATATATATATATATATATATATATATATATATATATATATATATATATATATATATATATTATATATTTATATATATATATATATATATATATATATATATATATATATATATATTTATATATATATATATATATATATATATATATATATATATATATATATATATATATATATATATATATATATAACTGAATCACGAAAATATGGAACATGATGAACATATAAATAAAGACAAAATCCAGGAAGGAAAGAGAAACACTGAAGTGCTGAGAGGCCCTCTGACTATCGTCCTATACTTAGCAGACTGGGGAAATATAAAAATAAGTTTGCAAAGAAAGCTCATACAAATGACAGATGGGGATTACAAAAGAACAAATATGTACCCGGAATCCAACACAACTGAAGAATTAGTAGAACTACCAAAACAGGTTCAAATTTTTAAGAGGTTCTACGAAGGATTAGGATCAACCGTTCAGATGCAGGGGCAAGACAATTAAAAGATTATACAAGGAGGTGACTGGCCACCAAAAAATGTTATGAAAGTACAAGTCAATAATTCTCTTTTTTGTAAACAAAAACAATTTTTGAAAGATGGGCATTTTTACATATAAAAAATTATATTAAACATTCGAATACATAGAAAATATATATAAGGTAACTAATTTGCAATTAAGTCAGTGATTTTATCTTTTAGGTCATTCTTGAACATTTTTCTAATACAGGGATTCAAATAATACATGCTAGGGCTAAGGTTAAAACTACAGCTGGAAGTAAGCTGTTATAACAAAGCCCACAAAAAGTTTTATAGTGAAAGTAACATGGAGAAAGATACCCATATGAACATTCTTAGCTTGCCTTTTTTTAGTGGTTTTGAAAACATGAAATCATTGTTAAAATCTTTCAATGTCAACCTCGTTTTTTTTCCTATAATAACACACTAAAAGGAATGTTAATAAAAAATAGCCCTAAAGAAAACAACAACATAATAATATATAAAATTCCTTGTTTGGACTGCCCCTCTTTTTATATTGGCCAATCTAGGAAAGATTTAGATGTACGTATTAAGCAACATAAGTATTCAGTCAGAACCTGGGCCAACATCCAATGCTCTATTCATTCATTTAAGTGAAAACTCTCACAGGATAAAGTGGACTGAAAGTTCAGTGATTGCCAGATCGAAGATTTCTCTTCAAGAAACTTTTGAAATTCAGCTATTATACAGCTTACTTCCAGCTGTAATTTTAACCTTAGCCCTGGCATGTAAGATTTGGACCACTGGATTAGAAAAATGTTCAAGAATGGCCTAAAAGATAAAATCACTGACTTAATTACAAATTAGTTACCTTATATATATTTTCTATGTATTCTTGTTTGATATAATTTTTTATTTGTAAATACGTTCATCTTGCAAAAATTGTTTTTGTTTACAAAAAAATAGAGTTACTGAGTTGTACTTTCATATCATTTTTTGGTGGTCAGTCACCTCCGTGTATAATTTTTGAATTGTCTTGTCCTTGCTTCTGAACGGTTGATCCTAATCCTTTGTAAAATCTCTTAAATATTTAACCCTGTTTTGACAGTTCTTTTAATTCTTCAATTGTGCTGGATTCCAGGTACATATTTTTTTCCTTTGTAATCCCCATCTGTCATTTATATGAGCTTTCTTTGTAAACTTATTTTTGCATTTCCTCAGGCTGCTAAGTGAAGGACGATAGTCGAAAGGCCTCGCAGCAGTCCATTGTTTCTCTTTCCTTCGTGGATTTTGTCTATATATATATATATATATATATATATATATATATATATATATATATATATATATATATATATATATATATATATATATATATATATATATATATATATATATAATCTGTCACTACTCCAGATGATAGCCTCGATTGGTCGGATTTAAGATTATCTAAAATTTAGGAAAAGAAGTTATTTCCATCAACTCCTGATTTTTAAAGATGTTTTGACATTCACCAATTCATGGTAATCTTTGCATTATTAAGTGTAGCTGACTTACCCCACTTATGACCCAGTAAGACTGGACATCCACCATGTTCGGACCTTGGATTCACTTCTCCATTCCTCTTCAGGTTGAACCAAAAAACTGCCGATCCTTTCTCGGGCGTTACCGAGACCCCTGCTTTGGGGAATGCTGTTCTGCCCCCAGCCTCGACATCTGAAAGCTTTGGATATTACGAACATGGTCAGTTTGATTAGTGCTTATTTTGTTTACAAAGAAGAACTGGGTATGATATGAAATGGCAAATTTGCACTGAGATGCAAATAACTTTATCTGGATAAAGTGATAGTTTTTGATAGCGTAGAGTATGTCTGAATGTAGGATTTTTCGACTGATTGGATAGTGTCATGTCAAATGAATCTTGCTATTATAATTACAGCGACCAGAACTTACATA
>NC_089754.1:6377802-6392802 GCF_040412425.1 Macrobrachium rosenbergii | reverse complement strand
TTCAATAGTTTCATTCACAGGTACTGTACATTGATAAACAAAGGCTCAACGTCATAACTGACCATAAAGGGGTCTGATGTGTTAGTCTTACGACAGTATGATCATTTTAACACTTCAGTTTACAGGAAGAGAACTTTTACAGGACTAGGTTCAAATTTTTAGTCACTGTTTTTACGGCTTTAAATTAAACTCCTTACCTAATGTGCCTAAGCTTCCGTTTTATGCAAATGTACCTTTGATCCATGACAAAAATTTCTGTGATGCACTAAGAAAACTCATATTTAATTATATACCAGCTATTAAATTTCATATCATCCCGACAAATCCACTCACTTTGGGTAACTTGTTCAAATTCAAGGATAAACTTGACCCTTTGATGACCCTGTGTGTTGTGTACAAGTTCAATTGCTATAGATGTAATCTAGGGGCCTACGTGGGATCCATGCAGAGGTTACTAAGGGCCAGAATTGATTGCCATATGGGCGTTAGCTATCGAACTGGTTGCGGACTTGCTAATACTGAATTTTCCAACATCAGGCAACACGCCAATAAATGCAAACATAACATACAACACAAAGATTTTGAAATATTGGGCCGGGCACCGAATGGCAAACTATTGAGAATCCAGGAGTCCTTGTTTTAATTATTAAACAACTTGTTCCCCAATTGAACACGCAGTCTTCCTCGACAACTCTTTACCTTGAGTGAACTGTTGCCTTTTGTCATTTCTGGTTTGTTCCCTCTTACTTTCGTCCTTCCTTCCTCTCTTGATGGTTGGTTCTGCTACAACTAGTTTTAATTTTGCTAACTTTATCATGTATTATGTCTTGTATTTGTATTTTATCGCTTTTAATGTTAATTTAATTGTTATTTTTTTTGTCTTTATAGCTTGAAAATGAAACTTTTAAGTTCTGAAACGTCGCAAAAGTGTATTTTAAGGATTACCTGAGATGTACTTCCTCCTTCAACCGTCTTCTATTGCTCGAGTTACTAGTAACCACCACATCTTTGAATGTCTCTTATTTATTTATATATATATATATATATATATATATATATATATATATATATATATATATATATATATATATATATATATATATATATATATATATATATATATATATATATATATATATATATATATATATATATATATATATATATATATATATATATATATATATATATATATATATATATATATATATATATATATATATATATATATATATATATATATATATATATATATATATATATATATATATATATATATATATATATATATATATATATATAATGACACACACACACACACACACACATATATATATATATATATATATATATATATATATATATATATATATATATATATATATATATATATATATATATATATATATATATATATATATATATATACATACATATATATATATATATATATATATATATATATATATATATATATATATATATATATATATATATATATATATATATATATATATATATACATTCATGAAACAGACGTTTGACCTTTATAACAATGCACAATTTTACTTGACATTTTACTGTGCATAGATTTTGAAAAATATCACATGGTTTTTTTTAATGAGTAGATGATGGTTGAGTTTTATGTATCTGAAAAGAGTTGCTGATAATGAAGATCGTTTATTTTTAAAGAATGATTATCAGTAATAGGTTAACAATGTGAGAGTAAATGCCATACAATTTAACATTCACACTGGTTCCAAGCCTGGGTAAAAGGCAGGGATGAGTGGAGGGATTGATCTAACAGAGCAAGTAAGAATATGAAGAGGTGTCTACATAAGCCATACCTGTTCCCTCGCAATGTCCTTGATGGCTTGACCTTCCTTGTCTGAGATCACATCGTAGAAGACGTACATCTCAGGATCGTGGTGTACGTGCTCGACCTTGATGGGTCGGAGAATCAGGTATGGTGATCCTCGAGTTGATATGTAGCATTTGAGACTAGCTGCAATCTCGTTGCTCTGTTAAAAGGAGTTTTCTTACAGGCACTGGGTTCCACGACACGTCAGTCGAAAGGCTTGTTTCCCAGTGCTAAATTAACTATAAAATCTTAACTCTTTTATTATTTCAGAGTAGAGAATTTACAGTCTCTGTAAAGCCTTTGTAAGGTCAAAACAACAAAAGTCCTTAAACTGTAGCCTTTGGGTAGTGAAAGCAAAGGTTGCAGCTATGCCATGAATGATAAAAGCTTCTCACCTCTGAGGGAAACTCAAGATAGCCAAATTCCAATTTTGATAAAAATAGTACTGGAATGATATGGGTGAAAACGCTAATAGGAATTAGAACACTGGCTCATGCTCTGGTACTACAAGCTTACTTCTATAGTCAGTGAAGCCGCTCTTTGTTTTTTTTAAAAGATATTGCTTCAAAATTGAAATCCACTCTACTCATCACAAAGAAAAACTGAGCTGACTGTTTGATTGTTTGATGATTACCTGAGTACAATAATCTAACCCTAAGGATTTATTGTTCAGTGAGACAGTGAAAGAACAGACCGAGATATAAGTGTGCATATCAGGCTTAATGGTACCCTAATTCTTTCAAACGGCATGATGTTCTCATAGAAAAAAATCTTCCGTTTAAACTTTGGATTATGTCCTCCTCTGGCACGTATGTTTTCGCGGTATTCCGTCGGCCTCGAGAATCTAGAGAACTGATTCGTTTGTTCATAAACAGTGTGATTTTATTGTTATAATATATATAATATATTAAAAGCGTTAAGTGCGTTTTCCAGTGCTAGGGTAAATCTAACGTGCTATAAAGAGTTCGTTTCTTACTTGGTTTCTATTGAAAAATAAAAATAGAATATTAAGCTATAAATTTAAGAAAGAATTATAATCTCAAAATACACGCATTGTAATTATATATACGAAAGTTGTATATTTTCTTTCAAAGTAAAAACTAATTCTATGACCATATGTTCTTTATTATACTAAAGAAAAGTTAATGTAAGCGATGAAGAAAAAACGGAAGTATGCCATTTTCTTACCAAAAATGAGTTTCCTCGACACAAGGAACAATATTGACTGTCCGTGGGCTCCTGGATTTCATACTGGGAGAGAGGATATGCGAAATAACGGTCATCAGAGGACAAAAGACCTTCGTCATGCTGGAGAAAGCGTGCGGGAAATTCGAGAATAAAGGTCACATTCAAGATCTTTACGTCATAAGGAAAATGAGCAAATTCTACAAAATTACGTGTGGAGTTGATACCTATCATACAGGTATTAAAATTCCCCCCAAAAATATCATTGTCTAAGAATATGTTAGTTTTATACAAAAGTAGGAGATTTCTGATAAATTCTGCGCTAAAGGTAGAATTCTATTTTAAAGGAATCCTGGGAATCCTACAATGAACACCATATTCATGCTACAAGGAAAGAAAGTAAATCAAAGACACGAACAAACACTAAAACCCATCCAGTGATATCTGACAACTCCCAACACGAGAGATGAAATACATTTATGAGAACAAAATTGTTAATTTTCTTTGAATTTACATTTCAAAACATTTAAGATAAGAAATATTATAGGCATTCGAAACAGCCGAAGCTTGATAAGCGAGTTAGTGGTTATTTTGGCTTGTTCCAATTGATCGTGCTTGCAGGTTTAACCATGATAATAAGAGTAATAATTACCTCACGAGCCACAGGGGCTTTGAGGCCATTAATCAGTCCCTTCATTTCTGGCGAAGTTGCAACTGCTTCAGCATAATTGTACCACTGCCACGCATTTGCATACTGACCCTCATTGTGACTCTCGTTGGCAATCCTTATGCAGTCGTACACGCTAAGGACTAAGATTTGTAGGGAAAGGCAAAGGTCAGATTTACATTTCCTTGTGCCATAATACTTATACATACACAAAAAACACCCACACAGATATGCACACACACACACATATATATATAATACATACATACATACACACACACACACACACACACACACACACACATATATATATATATATATATATATATATATATATATATATATATATATATATATATATATATATATATATGTTCATATATATAATTTATATATATATATATATATATATATATATATATATATATATATATATATATATACTCATATATATATATATTATAAGGTGTTATAATATATATAACCATTTCATAAGTGTTTATATGTCTCTGTGAAAATTTTGATGTTTTGCTTGCAGATTCATCATTTTTTGTGAAGATGTGATTTTAAAATGTCTTTCTTGCAGATAAATTGTATATCATGTAATTTTACAATGTCTTGGTATGTTTTTCCCTTTGTTTAATATTTGGAATTGTATTATGAATGACGAATTCCTAGCGTATTCTTAGTGTGTTGTGAACAGAGAGAGATATTTTGAGATTCTTATCAGGTCACCACATCCTGTTTGCAGTAGAGAGGGTAAGAGCTTATCGTTTCGATATTTGCACAGGTGTCTAGTAACTGGGACTTAGAGACAAAAAAGGCCCTTCTTAACTTATCGTGATGAGCTGACAGTTATCGGCCAGTTGCCTATTACACATTTGTTCTGTATGCTTAACCCATATTTATTAGCTGTGTCTATGCTTATTCTTTTCATAATCTGAGAAAGAGAGAAGGAGGAACAGTAAGAGAGTTCAAGTTGATGTGCTGCCAGCCAGCCAATTTTGGGTCTAAAAGCATTTCCTTTTGCTTGCTCAGGTGGTTTGAGTGTCCCAGGAAATGTCAGTTATAGATAAGAAGTCAGGCGCTCGAAGCTCAGCTGTGTGTATTCATACACGTGTATACTTGTGTATGCATACTCTATGTATCACATATTCTGGAAGGGCTTGTTGGAGTTAAAAGTGCAGTGCTGTTCCAAAGACACTCAGTCAGCCATAGGGGTCCCTGAGATAAGCATCTCTCTCTCTCTCTCTCTCTCTCTCTCTCTCTCTCTCTCTCTCTCAATAATCCCATTATATATATATATATATATATATATATATATATATATATATATATATATATATATATATATATATATATATATATATTTATATATATATATATATATATATATATATATATATATATGTATATATATATATATATATATATATATATATATATATATATATATATATATATATATATATATATATATATATATATATATATATATATATATAAGGATACTGAAGGGTTATTGTTTGTAAAAGCTCTCTTAAAACTCACCCCAGGAGTGTGTTAATTTTGTAGAAGGTGATCAGGAATATTGTTTTGTGCAAGCACTGTGGAGGTGTATAATGGTGTAATAATTACAAAAGGTAATGTGGTGATTACTGAGTTTTGTAATGTTAAGAGTTAAAGTGATATTCTAGGTAAAAGACAATTATTATTTTAAATAAGTCTTAGTGCCCTGACAGTGTTGTCTATAAGAAAGTCTTGGAAGGATGTGAGTTTAACTTTTTCTTTTTTAGAAGAGAAATATGCTTGTGAAAGATTGATATAATCTTTAGGCACATTTTTGGTGGTTGGTATATTTCCATTTTTGTATATTGCATCCTTATACATCTGTGCTATCATAATACTATAATTTTATAATTACTGTGTTTTGCTGGTGATTTCTTAACATTTTGTTAGTGCCTACCTGTTATTGAGATTTTGGAGAATGTTTATGTGGATTCCAGTCAGTAATATTTTAGTTAATGTTTGTGTTAGTTAATCAGGTATATACTTGGCACTTGAGTGATAGTTAATAGTTTGAATCTTACCTAACCAAATTGCTTTCTTAATAAATTAGAGTTTTGTGAATTAAACTTGATTAAGAAATACTTAAATCTTACACTGTTGACAATTAATAGTAAATCTTTTGAGATTGTGAACTTTGCATATAACTTTTGAACTTAGAAATAAACCTGTTTGTTTAAATTTTTTTAAAACATAGCGTTTCATTTTGACCACCAGTAATTAGAGATATTAATGAATGCGTACAAGGTAAGTGATGTATCTGTTTGTTCACCTGAGACTTATCTTGGTAAAATAGAACCAGAGAGACAGTTACAGTGTTTGTTGAAGTGATACCCATATTCCACTAGTCTGGATATAACTTAATAATTGTTGCCTCAACCATAACTTGATAAAGTTATATTGATTTTCCCAAGTGATAAGTAAGTTTTATGGGATCATTGTACCTTTAGTGATTCAGCCATACTCTTTGTTATGAGGTTTCAAGTATCTGGTCGATGTGAGGCAACTTTTTGGTATTATTATTTGTGTAATAACCAGGTGCTTGATCACTTCGTGACAATATATACATGCTAAGATTTCATTCGACTTACCCTTTCAGTGTGAATATGATGGAAAAAATGAACACATAGTCTCAATGTGATTTTCTGTCACATTTCCATCATATTCACGGTGAAAGGGTAGGTTGAATGGAATGTTAGCAAATGACTCACTGCTGGGTCAGGGAGTCGAGTAGAATTCATTGGTGTTAGGCTGTAGCCTGTCCGGGAAAAACCCCAGGTACAGAGCACTTAGGTTCCAACTTCTTTTATGACTTGTGTGAGTGAATTGCTAGTGCCAAGGCCTCACATTTTAAAAACCGTGGTTCGGTCCCGATTCGAGTCAGAAATTTATATATATTCCTATATATCAGGTGTTCCTAAAGTAGTGCCTCAATACCCCTAGGGGTATCAAAAACGGTCCTTGGTGGTATCGAAAAAGGCATCCTGAAAAATATTAAATTAAGGGGAAGTTAGGGCAGATCACTAGGTCCTGCTGTTGCACAGAGGTGTGTTGGTTATCATGAGGAAAGGTCCTTTCCCGGGTTCTTGAACTGAGTGGGAAGATAGCTATTTTCCCGAGGAAGCACAAAGGGACAGAAGTACACTTATTCGAGGATGAAGACTTTCTGCTCAAGCTTTCCTAACTTGCGGATGTTTTCAGTCACCTCAGTGACCTGAATCTTTCTATCCAAGGATACGTAGTGAACAGAGTGGAGGCTAACGAAAAGATAGAGGCATTCAAAAGGAAACTGGGCCTGTGGAAGCGGCGAGCAGAGGCAGGAAAGTTGGTAAATTTCCAGAATTTGGATGCGCGAATCAGGGAAGGAGAACCTAGCCAAGATCTCATAAAAATCGTGGTGGCCCCTTTCAGTACTGGAAAGAAAAATGGAAGAGTATTTCCCGGTCGAGAAGGAACCAATCCAACCTTGGATCTGCCTACCTTGCAAGACTGGAAGATGAAGATGACCTCGAGGTCCAGGAGAACCTGATTGATTTGCAAATCAATGAAGGGATGAAAACAGCTTTTGGAGCCCTGCCGTTGATACAATTTTGGGTAAAGCAGATCAGAGCTTTTCTGAAAATAGCAGACATTGCATTGAAAGTGCTCTTACCATTCGCTACCACTTATCCATGCGAGGCCAGGTTCTCCGTGCTGATGCAGATAAAAACAAAACAAAGACACAGTCTGTCGGTTGAACCTGACATGCATCTTGCATTGAGCCAGGTGTGCCCTAGAATTGAGGCTTTGGTTGCTTCGAGAAAAGAGGAGCACAAGACCCATGCAGCTCACAATTGAAAAAACCGTGCTGAATGAGCGCAAATTCTGTTGTGTAACGTAATGTAATGTGAAAAACAATCTGGTATTGAATATTTTTGTATATTAAGATTTGTACTTCATCCATTTATTTACTCAATATAAAATAAAAAGAGTCCATACAATTCAATGGCTTGTTTATAGCCATCCAGTTTGCTCATTCGTACTGAAAATTAAAAGCTAAAAGTTGGGAATAGCAGGCTGATATTGGAGAGAGGGCATCAGGTTGACTTGGAGTTGAACTTTGGGGTATCAGGACTGAAAAACTTTAGGAACCACTGATATATATATATATATATATATATATATATATATATATATATATATATATATATATATATATATATATATATATATATATATATATATATATATATATATATATATATATATATATATATATATATATATATATATATATATATATATATATATATATATATATATATATATATATATATATATATATATATATATATATATATATATATATATATATATATATATATATATATATATATATATATATATATATATATATATATATATATATATATATATATATATATATATATATATATATATATATATATAATATATATATATATATATATATATATATATATATATATATATATATATATATATAATATATATATATATATATATATATATATATATATATATATATATATATATATATATATATATATATATATATATATATATATATATATATATATATATATATATATATATATATATATATATATATATATATATATATATATATATATATATATATATATATATATATATATATATATATATATATATATATATATATATATATATATATATATATATATATATATATATATATATATATATATATATATATATATATATATATAATATATATATATATATATATATATATATATATATATATATATATATATATATATATATATATATATATATATATATATATATATATATATATATATATATATATATATATATATATATATATATATATATATATATATATATATATATATATATATATATATATATATATATATATATATATATATGTATGTATATATGTATGTATGTATGAATTTTTATCACATCACTATGATTCATATACAAGCATTAAGCTATAAACGTCCTTTAATATCCAATTCCCTCTACCTCAGAAATAATATATTTTCATATATGTTACCCAAAGGGGAATTTTTTAGTTGATAATAAGTTTGTCGTCTCATGGGCTTGAGCCATGGAAGACAAGAACTCAGGACTACAGTGACGCGATTTTAACCACGCGGCCAACAAGATACCGACTCCCACCTACAAATCCCCGTCGAACTCAGGTATTTGTATTTAGAATCGATATCAACCTACCTCTGCCATGCTAACCATGTAGTGTGTTTGTCGCACGCAGCCATATTATGGATGAATTTTTATCACATCACCGTGATTCATATGCAAGTATTAAGCTACAAACGTCCTTTAATATCCAATTCGCTCTACCTTGGAAATAATATATTTTCATACATGTTACACGAAGGGGAATTTTTTAGTTGATAATAAGTTCGTCGTCTTGTGGGCTCGAACCACGGAAGACAAGAACTCAGGACTACAGTGACGTGATTTTAACCACACGGCCAACAAGTGAGGTATAAGTAGATACTGACTCCCACCTACAAATCCCCATTGAACTCAGGTATTTGTATTTAGAATCGATATCAACCCACTTCTGCCATGCTTACCATGTAGTGCATTTGTTGCGCACAGCCATATTATGTATGAATTTTTATCACATCACCGTGGTTCAAATACAGGCATTAAATTACAAACATCCCTTAATATCCAGTTCGCTCTATCTTGGAAACAATATATTTTCATACTGTATAGTATATGTTACCTGAAGGAGAATTTTTTAGTTGATAATAAGTTCGTCGTCTCGTGGGCTCAAACCACGAAAGACAAGACCTCAGGACTACAGTGACGTGATTTTAGCCACACGGCCAACAAGTGAGTAGAAGTAGATACCGACTCCCACCTACAAATCCCCGTCGAACTCAGGTATTTGTACTTAGAATTGATATCAACCCACGCAGCCATATTATGTATGCATTTTTATTACATCACCGTGATTCATATACAAGCATTAAGCTACAAACGTCTTTTAATATCCAATTCACTCTACCGCGGAAATAATATATTTTCATATGTGTTACCCGAATGGGAATTTTTTAGTTGATAATAAGTTCGTCATCTCATGGGCTCGAACCACGGAAGACAAGAACTCAGGACTACGGTGATGCGATTTTAACCGCACGGCCAACAAGTGAGGTATAAGTAGATACCGACTCCCACCTACAAATCCCCGTTGAACTAAGGTATTTTTGTGTACATATATATATATATATATATATATATATATATATATATATATATATATATATATATATATATATATATATATATATATATATATATACATATATATATATATATATATATATATATATATACATATATATATATATATATATCTATACATATATATATATATATATATATATACATACATATATATATATATATATATATATATATATATATATATATATATATATACATTATATATATACATACATAATATACATATGGCCATTAAGACTTAAAAGCAAAGTGCTGGCCTGTAAAAAAGTGTATGCAGTGCAGGTGGCCTTTATGTTGATGTTGGTGTTTTCCCCAGTTAGATACAACAGGTATCTGACACATTCATTTGTGCCTTCTGACCATGGCCAAGACGCATGAGGATAATATGACAGGTTGATGGAAGCTCTGTGATATCTGTGGATTCAGAAGGGCGAGTCCTTCGAACATTCAACCCGTGCCATTACGCTTCAAAGGGAGGGGTTATTTAGTGAGTGTGTGCATACGTGCATTCTCTAATGTGTATTTATAAAGGAATCATACAATGGCGATTCACTTTGATTTGCAGCTGGTGTGATTCACTCTTTGAGCGCTGCTAGTGATTAAGAACAGCCACTGTGAGGAACGTGTGTAAGATAATTCCTTAACACATATCTTTTTCAGACATTATGTGGAATACCCATTTTACTTTGCGATGAAATCCCTCTGTTCTCCATTATGTATTTTTCATTTTGTTCTCCATTATGCATTTTTCCATTTTAAATGTTGATTTCTTTGTACACCATTTCAGGTTTTAATATATGCTATGTTTCTTTAACAGGAATTCTGGTTCAGCCCTGTGAGGACGAATATTTTGGAAGTGGTGTTCTTTTAACATACTATATGACATTTATTTTGGTCAAGAATAATTATGACCTTTTTATTTTGTTTGGCGACCAGGGTGTTAGTCACTAGTATTGGTTGGTCCAGAATCATGAATTCGATTGATTGTGAGTCTGAGTTTCCTCTAGTTATGACTTCCCTTTTTATGGGGTGTGAGACACTCCATTTCATGACTGTAGCTTTTGCTGAAATGCTTTTGTAGATTTGCATATAAAGTCTAATTTTGTATCTCGGCATTTTATTCCAGTAGGCCTTTGTTTGAAAATAGATACATTGAGAGGAGTCGATGAGAGAGAAAGAAGGTGCTGACCCAGTGCTAGCCATTGCTACTGGAGAATCTTAGTGATGTAAGATGATTTTACACTGTTCTTAAAACAGATGTAGAAAGAGATTATGACCCTATCTGACCTTGTTTGAGGGCATAACAGTTTCCTATAAAGACTTAAGCGAACGAATGGTTGACCTGTGAAAAGATGTATCCGGTGCAGGTGGCCTTTATGTTGACGTTGGTGTTTACCCTGGTTAGATACAGTGGATATCTGATGCATTCATTTGTGCCTTCAGATCATGGCCAAGACACATGGGGGATAACATGACAGATTGATGGAAGCTTTGTGGTATCTGTGGATTTAGAAGGGCGGAGTCCTTTGGACATTCAACCTGACTGTGCCATCACGCTTCAAGGGAGGGGTTATTAAATGAGTGTGCGCATACATGCACTCTCTAATGTGCATTTATAGAGGAACCATACAATGGTGATTCACTCCAATTTGCAGCTGGTGTGATTTGCTCTTTGAGAAGTGTTAGTGATTAAGAACAGCCACTGTGAGGAACGGTTTCCTCAGCCATAGAATGTGAGTAAGATAATTCATTAACACTTACATCTTTTTCAGACATTATGTGGAATAGCCATTTTATGTTGCAATGAAACTCCTCTGTTCTCCATTATGCATTTTTCTGTTTTGTTCTCTATTATGCATTTTTCCGTTTTAAATGTTGATTTCTTTATACACCATTTCAGGTTTTAATTTGTACTATGTTTCTTTTAACTGGAATTCTGGTTCAGTCCTGTGAGGACGAATATTTTAGAAGTGGTGTTCTTTTAACATATTATATGAGATTTATTTTTGGTCTAGAATAATTATGACCTTTTTATTTTGTTTGGTGACCAGGGTGTTAGTCACTAGTATTGGTTGGTCTAGAATCATTAATTCGATTGATTGTGAGTCTGAGTTTCCTTTAGTTATGACTTCCCTTTTTATGGGGTGTGAGACACTCCATTTCATGACCATAGCTTTTGCTGAAATGCTCTCGTTAAATCTGCAAATAAAGTCTAGTTTTGTATCTTGGCATTTTATTCCAGTGGGCCCTTGTTTGAAGGTAGATACATAGAGAGGAGTCAATGAGAGAGAAAGAAGGTGCTGACCCAATGCTGGCCATTGCTACCGGAGAATCTTAGTGATGTAAGATGATTTGACACTGTTCTTAAAACAGATGTAGAAAGAGATTATGACCCTATCTGACCTTGTTTGAGGGCATAACAGTTGGTGGCAGCATAATAGTCCAATAGATGGTCAAATCGATAAGTAGATAGGTTATAGGTTATGCTTCTGAAGAGACATCTTTTTAGTAATTATTATACTGGTGTTGGCATCTTAGAATAGGATTTGATGGTTCAGCACTTCGGTTTAGGAAGGAGTTGTGAAAGGCACTCTGCTCAGTCTTTCTCAAGTGCAGGTGTCTGTGTGTGTTTAATGATGTGTCATGGTGCGCAAGATTTTGGTGTGTTTATAGTTATTGGGAATGTGTGGGGAAGAGGATAGTGTGTGCAGTGTGTTTAATTGTGGTATCTTGACCATGTGTGTAGAAAAGCACGAGTGTATTTCTGTGTTTTTTCTCTTTTTTTTTTTTTTAGTGTAAGGATTTTGCACCGCGGTTGTCAAGCAGGGTCATACGTAAGTGTTATTACTTTGTTTTAGTGTTAATTTTAGTGTCAGATTTGAAGTGAACAAGCCTGGTTAAGGGGGCGGGTGGAATATTGTTTATTTTTTATTGCACTGCAACTAATGGCAGTAGTGACATCATCCTCTGAGTTACTCGTTGGAGACGTCATTAGTTTGGGCAGAGTTTCTCGCCTTCATTCCATCCTCTATGAATCGCATGTGAATTTTGGGCGTCTGATGTGTTTCATTTTTTAGCAATTGGCTGTTCGCATCGGCGTTTAGGGTTTAATAAAGGGATGATTTAATTACTGTATTATCTCTGGGGATTTTGATTACTGGGAAATAATTTATTTGATGGGTGCTGGGTTACTATGAGTAAACATTTCCTATGCGAGTGTGTGTACATTTCTTAGATTTTAAACTATTTTTTTATAGTTACATACATATGTATTTTATTTTGGGTACATACATGCATGTATGCAAAGGGGGAAGTGGTTGCTGGGAGCTTACCCAGCAATTTTTGCCTTGACGACTGTGGTCGAAAGGCGGACATGTCTCCGAGGTTTTGCGCTCAGCGTTTTTTTTTTTTTTTTTTTTTGTGGCTTTGGCAGATCATGAATAATGGGAAAAAATCCAGGTTAAAAATGAAGAAGAGGAGGAGGATGTGTTAGGGAAATAGTAGGGAGATATTGCACTAAAGTGAGGGGAACAAATTCTTTTCCTTTCTCTCTCTCTCTCTCTCTCTCTCTCTCTCTCTCTCTCTCTCTCTCTCTCACTTCCGTTTGCTTGAGTCCTGTTTTCTTTACATGAGGGTAGACTTCTGTTCTCTTTACTTGAGGGTGGACTGAGTATTTTTTGTATGCCCTTGAAGACTCAATGTTCATCTTAACCTATTTTACAGTCAGCTGTGCGCTTGGCTGCCTGTTTTTTTTCCCATGGGGTTTTGATTTAATTTTGAGTTTAAGTAGTACTTTCTTTTGATTTTTGGAATTAATTGTTAGAGTAAAGGGAATTAACATTGTTGGTTTCTTCCTGTGTGGGAATTTTTCAGGAAGAATTGTCTTTTTTTTTCTTGTTTTTTCTTTAAGGGGGTTTCCTTCCGCATGACTTGGCAAATTTCGTGCTGGTGATCAGCCAAGAGTGAGTTAACAGATTTATTTATGAAGAAAACAGCTGTGAAAATGGCTAGAAGATCAGCGATTCCTTAGGCCAGCCTATGGTTGTGTAGGGCGTGGAGATTCAGTCTGCAGTGTGAAGGGTTTTGTTGGAATTCGGAATAGCCAGAGGTCAATGGTTTGGTTGAGTTCTCAGGCCCCACGGGCTTGTTGTTTTAATTGTAGTATGCAGGGACACATTAAGAGAGTTTGCCATGTTAAATATTGTGGCGGTTGTATGAGTTATGATCACCCTTGGCGGACTTGTCCGTCTCTTAGACAGTATAATGGTAGGCTTACATTTCGGAATTTTGGTAGGTTAGGTAAGAAAGTTCCTCAAGGTTTTTTTTTGAGGGGATTTAGTGATCGGCGAGCATTGTCTAAAGACCGATCAGTTGCAAAGGAAAACTGGATGGGTGTTTCTTGTGATATAGGACATCTGGGGAAACGCTCAGAGGCAAATCCAGTGGTAAAAGAGTCCTTGTATGGGGTCAATGTACGTATATTTATTGGTACAGGCGCCTCGATTAATTTGATGAATTATGAGTTGTTCCGATCGATGTTTTCCGATCGTTCTTTGAGACCTGCTAAGGAGACAGTATGTGATGTTCAAGCAAATAGGTTACGGGTTTTGGGATATGTAGATGTGGATTTATTTCTTGGGGGTAGAACTTTTACAGAACCATTTTTGGTGATCCAATGGGCTGCTTTGGGGAATACTTTGTTACTAGGTCATCCAGTGTGTTGGAGACGAAAAATCTCGGTTCATGCTGGGGATGTGGTATAACTGCTGGAGTACCTGGTGTGTTTGTGCCTTATGAGGGGATAGATGTGAGTGTAGTGGATGATGATAATGGATTAGGTGTACATGAGAATTTGCAGGTGGATGCTGAGCATGTGTCGATGGGCAAGAAATGTTATAAGGGGGTTTTG
>NC_089754.1:6352802-6367802 GCF_040412425.1 Macrobrachium rosenbergii | reverse complement strand
AACGAACACAAGAAGGAATTATGATGATATTGGGGTAGTATCTGATGACTTGAGCACCCTCAACGAAACAAGAATTGCGATAGCAAAATAATGTGTTAAAGATAACGTAAAAGACACGCAGACTGGACAATCTTATATGTAAGGATGCTGCGACTACTAAGCTGAAAATATGATAGAAAATGAATAGACCGACTACTGCGTGCCATGGAATTGGGAACAGGAATGATAAAAGTTCATTGTCTTCCCTGTTTTTGCTGTACCAAGGAAATTTCTGACGGAAACAGCGTTAATATTCAAAATGCACTTTATCTGTAAACTGACAAGTGTATGATAGGAGGAGGATGAGGAAAGGTATCTACGCATCCCTTGGATGCCAGCAATCCTCCAGCAATATGTGAAGATGAAAATATTTCAACCTTCCTACTACTCAGCATACAGTAAGAGCATGAAGGTATCAAGAGGACTGGGGAATTTTCAATTACATAGCTTTTTCTAACAAGAGCATCTTCCAGAAGCAGACCCTAAATTTCCTTGAATTCACATTTCTCCTCATCTGAAGAAATATATCAGTGTCCTTCAAAGGTCCTCTGCAGTATATGACCATTCATTAATACCTGAACCATGAATATTTATTTTACCTAAACGTTACATGTTACATTTCTTCTAATATCTGCAATTCATACTCAAGTGATGATGATGGTGATGATGATTTTTAAGGTAATATCCTTCACATAAAGATAAGCGATGAGGCCCTTCGAAACAAAAAAAGGGATTTAAAAATACGACCCCAGTTAAAAGAAATTATTTCTAAACCTACTTAACCTTTTGTTTAGATAGGTTTTTGTTTCACGATATATACTAAAAGTCTTTTTACCGTCATGGTTAATTTTTCTTAATGACAAGAGTAGACTTTCAAATACCCCAGCACCTACCTGGCTTCCCACAAAATCCGCATGACTCTTGGCAGTTCACCATCATGTAGGTGGGATTATTGGAGCATTCCGACCATTTGGCCCACCATCTACAGTTCTCGTTTTTGTCTGCGCAGCTGTCATCTGAAATAAGGATATTTCTTCTAGAATCATTGAATCCAGTGATCGAGAATACACAAGTACACTTATTCGCGTACACACATTCACACAACACACACACACACACACATATATATATATATATATATATATATATATATATATATATATATATATATATATATATATATATATATATATATATATATATATATATATATATATATATATATATATATAGTATATATATATATATATATATATATATATATATATATATATATATATATATATATATATATATATATATGCATATATGTATATATATATATATATATATATATATATATATATATATATATATATATATATATATATATATATATATATATATATATATATATATATATATATATATATATATGTATGTGTGTGTGTGTTTATATAATCACTAAACAGCATGCATGACAATGTACACACAGGTTTATATATATATATATATATATATATATATATATATATATATATATATATATATATATATATATATATATATTCATGCATGCATAAATACACAATGGTTAGCATGGTTCAGGTCTGTGGCTCGCACCCAGCCTACCGGCGTCAGTCGACCCATGTGCGAGTGCTTACTAGCTACAAGTAGGAGTCATGAAAATTGTGTTGGTTTAACAACCCCATCCCTAAAGACTTGGTGAGAAAAGGTAGGTTTTACGTGTCTGATAAACAGGCCATAATCTTACATACATGTGTAAACTTGTACAGAAGGTTATATCCGCGAAACCACGCGCTCTCAAATGCACACACACATATGCAGTGTATATGTATATATATATATATATATATATATATATATATATATATATATATATATATATATATATATATATATATATATATATATATATATATATATATATATCCAAACATCGGTGGCCACAGCCAGGTATACATCAATGGGAGGCGGACATAAAGACTTGTTAAAAGGGTCAATTTATTCCCGATGTTTCATGTGGGAAACTCATTACATTTTCGAGGGCTGTATAAAATAAATAACATAAATTACAAAAGGGTAAAAATTTAAATTTAAAAAAATTAAGCACAATGATTACAAATAAAAAAATTAAAAATAGAAGTGACAATTAAAAAGGACAACGTAAAAAACAAAACAAAATCTCTCTAAAAATATACAATATAAAAAAATACAAAAAGTAAGAAGATATGGACCAACCTATTCAGTGGCAATGTTAACATTGCCACTGAATAGGTTGGTCCATATCTTCTTACTTTTTATATTTTTTATATTGTATATTTTTTAGAGAGATTTTGTTTTGTTTTTTACGTTGTCCTTTTTAATTGCCCCTTCTATTTTTAATTTTTTTTTATTTGTAATCCATTGTGCTTAATTTTTTTTAATTTAAATTTTTACCCTTCTTGTAATTTATGTTATTTATTTTATACAGCCCTCGAAAATGTAATGAAGCCATTACGAAACTTCGGGAATAAATTGACCCTTTTTAACAAGTCTTTATGTCCGGCTCCCTATTGACATATATATATATATGTATATATATATATATATATATATATATATATATATATATATATATATATATATATATATGTATGTGTGTGTGTGTGTGTGTGTGTGTGTGTGTGTGTGTGTGTGCGTGCGCCTGTGTTGTGTGCGTGCGTGAGTGTGTGGGTATTTAACTTTGTGCATGGATCTACACACATGTAAGAATTCGGCGTTGTTACAAGCCTGGCATGATATACTCTTTTTTATACATGCTTACATAAACACGCATCAAAATAATCAGAAAATTTCCATTTCATGTAAAATTATATCATGAATAACTGCTCACATATTGAATATGTAAGGGCAGTTTGCCTTTCCTAGATTATGTATTTCACTTCTAAGGATCTGACGTTCCTCGTTGCATATTTTTACATTTTTTCATTTCGGACAGATCTTCATTCAGTTCTGGTATGCCACGTTTTACGCTGTCGGGTTAATTCTTGCATTTTGTTAACTGAGGCGTCATATCTTGCATTCATTTATATGGAATTTTTAGTATCAAGATGTAATTTATGCCAGTTTGGCCGTGTACAGTTACATTTTGGTGAAAGATGGTATTCGGCCTGATGAAAGAGATTAGCTAAAAATTATCCAGAATGGGATATATAACGTAGCAAATTACATTCTAATCCAGTCTGCTTCAACAATGTTTACCTTGACGCTTCAACTATGGCACAACATTCATTCAGCCAAATTATAATAGCCCCTAATGAATGCTCAAAATACTTACTGGAAGAAAATATTGCATTAATTGACCGTCTGATGGGCGGCCAGTACAAAACGAGCCTCTTGATGACAGCGAAGAGGTGAAGGGGATTTCCCGTGATGGCCGCGTCCTGGAAATCTCTCTCGTCCAAAGTGCTTGCTTTAGCCAACGTCACTACGTCGTGAATCAGACACGAGTACGATTCCTTGTAGCTGGAAGTCATTTAGTTTAAATGTGAATTCAGAATATTTTTTTTTCTTCGGGGTAGGCCGGGTGGGGGTAACTGAAAACAGTCTTAATATGTGAGTGCAGGTTTTAATGGAGTAAAAAGTTTAATTATTTAGTATGCACGCTCAGAAGAAAATCCTAATTCATTTATTGAAAGTATGTCATCTTTGAAATCTCAATAAATTTTAGAATACAACAGGATACAAAATACTTCTGAGATATAAAAAAGGACAGATGCGTATCTTGGTTGGAAAGGGATTTGGGTGCTGATCATATATGTGAATAACTTCGGTCTCTGGAAAATTGGGCGCCCTTGTAATGACTTGTTTTATCGCTCTCACGCTCGTGAATGACCCTTAAACCTTTAAACTAGATTCTGAAATGGTAACGTTCATAATCTCCTAACTGAACTTATAGAGAACAACTAAGATTATTTTGGAAACCTGTTTTAGTATATTTCTTACTCAAAAACAATTCAATCTAATTCATGTCATTTACTGATTTTACGCTGATTGTTTTTGGAAATGGAATATTGCTGGTTCGAGAAATAATATCTAATGTTTATCACTCTACTTCGATTTAAAACATACTCGTCCGGGTAAAGTTGCTGTATTACTCCGTTTCCGCATTTGGGAGCTGGCTTGTGTGTGTGCATGTTTGCACACATAAACTAACTAATAGTAGCTTGTGAGTTTGTTGTAAATACGCTTTGATTTTCTTTTTCACGGTGGAATTTACTAGAGATTTTTGTTGTTGTTGGAACAATCGTCAAAACAGGATGACAGTCCTTGGGTTATACTTATTTGGCAACAGTATCGCCAACATTACCTGGTGACTTCCGACAGGTAAGTGGGGAGATATGGCAACAATTCCCCGACCTTCTTGTCGAAGACGAATAGGTCGGTCATGTGAGTAAGAGATGAGTATAATTCACCTGACACGCCTTGCCCCTCCACGGCAACACCTTTGAACGCCAGTAGAAGACCTAGTGGAAGATTTTGAAAAAGATATTAGATGAAATAGGTAATGAGTAACAATGTCGTGAGCAAAGTCTGATAAGTAATGATGGAACAATATCAATGTTGATTTTTAAAAAATGGCAGATTTTCAAATGAAGCAACCTAAAAGGTCATTAACTTTCAAACCCAGCCTTCATGTATGAAAAAGAACTAAAGAAATAAATAACAACAGGAAAACAAATAACAAACACTATACAGAAGTATCCCCTCAAAACTGATTATCATATACCAAGAAATTAAACGAAAAATTCCACAATATCAAAGATAAAACATCGTGTACAAAAAAGCTTGTTTACAGAATTAATGACTGCTACAGCTTTGGTAGTAAGCAGTACAATCTTGATACTGCTCCTCAAGAAAGTGACAGAATTTCACATTTGTATACGATAAATAAGTCAGAAAACCATGGAATTAGTGCACGACGTTTGCAAATGGTATTGTAAACTTCTTTCATTCAAGAACATCGGCATCAATAACACCACTGAAATGTTTAAAGGATTTTAGGGCTGCACAGGAAGAGTTCACTGCACTGGCCCCCAGAGCCCTAGAGACCGAATATGGGCACGGATGATGTGTCCTAAACCCCTCTCCACTAAAGCCAAGACCAGGGAGAACTGCCAGCGTCTGATAATGACTCAGCAGGTAGACATATAAGCTGCTAGAGACCTTCCAGCCCTAGTTCATAGGGATAATAAAGTCATGCATTCCGGTGGAATCTATCGAGCATGGGCGGCCAGGTAAGGCAGGTGCAGGACCACTTATAAGTGGGTCCTGGGCAGGTGATGTGGGTGACGCACAAGTACATGACCATAAGAGTGAAGCGGGGTTGGCTTCTGAACTTCCCGGTTAAAATTAGGTTCGGTAGTGAAGCTCAGAGTTTACAATAACATCCGATGCCTAAGTTACTTGATGATGAACCAAGTCAACCTGCAGCACTGAACTGAATAGGACTAGTCTAGAATCATATTCATCATCAAGGTCTTCTGGGATGTAGCTAGTTTGATCCAAAGAAAATCACAAGTAGCTAAGCTTATCCTGCAGGCATACTTGCTTCCCAAATCAGTCTATTAAGGCTTTCATATTGTCTTTGAAACATCACTGGACGGAACCAAAAGGATATAGACTGACTTTTTCTGAATTTAGGATAATATATAGCTAACTGAATTATGTTAAACAGGAAAGGATATGAATGAAACAGACAATGTAAGGAACATTTCAGAGCATTTGAGATCTGTACTACTTTTAAAGAAGTTAAAGTGAAAAAAATTGCAATACACCCAGGTCATCCAGCTAGAAATTCAGAAGGAAAAGAGGAATAAATAGAAAAGCAGTTATAACTTGATTATATACTTTTCTGTGAACAAAAGTAACATTTCAGAATCCATGCGAGTTGCATCGGGTAAAGTTCGGAAGGAATAGACCACAACAATAATTACAGTAAATCTTTAAAAAAGGTCAAATCTACCAAAACACGGGCGCGTGCTCACACACATACACACACACTCACACACACACACACACACACACACACACACACACACACATATATATATATATATATATATATATATATATATATATATATATATATATATATATACATATATGGTTTAACAATGACGATTGACATTGACTGACCACTCGACTGTCCTGTGGGTGCTGAAGCATTATTCGTGGAAGATTATTCTTAATGTTTGATCTAATATAGTGGATTAGATATCAAACAATATTTGTATATTAATGTTTGATATATTATATATATATATATATATATATATATATATATATATATATATATATATATATATATATATATATATATATATATATATATATATATATATATATATATATTCAAATATTCTGCTATTCACCCTCTCTGCATTATTTTAGTAAGAATGTCCTTCTAACAAAGACAGGACAGCGTCTCTGTCGAAGCTAAGCAGGCAAAGGTAGGCCGTGTTTTCAAAAAATAACCGCTGTTAGTAGCTGATAGGTTAGCATTAGGGGGCCTAACCCACTGGGAGGGTTTTACCAAGTCGCCTCTAGTGAAGGTGGTCTTAAGCTTCCTTTTCCTCTGTCCTATGCATTCGGCGATGTCTCTGTCAATTTTTCAGAATGCCCAGGGCTATGGACGAACATATGGACAACCAGCTTTACCCTACGCTGACCCGACTTACGCCAACAGTAGAGAGAGATCGACTTTGAGACTAAGAGCACACGTCGTGCCCAGGCTAACTTTATCCTTTGTCCTTTCCTGTCTTTGTATTACTCAATGAATCAACCAAAAGTGTTATTTGAGAACCCTGATCAGCAGTTGCAGTGCACAAGCAACTTATGTAATGGTAAGTCTGAAAATTTACAGGTTTTTTCGGCGATTTGCTAGTATTCTTCCACTGTACTTAAACATTTTCCATTGTTCCCCCTTCAGCCACAATTTATGAGAGAACCTGGTATAATCATATTTCTTTTGTGAAGTCTAATGTATGAATAATTAATATTGCCTAGTGAAATTTGCATAAGCTATTCCCGTGCAGTAAGTAGAAATTAGTGAAAGTTAAGTGTAAGTAAAGGTACAAGCAAGCCTTGAATCTTGGCCCATTGTTTGGAAGAGAAATATCCTTCCCAATATTAAAACTGTGTATGATATCTACTAGCACAGACATTGTTGCTTTATATTTTTCTTACAGGAGCAGGGAAAATTGACTGTCTCCAACTTTGACTAAAATTTCATGTAATTTTCTTGCTATCACCGCACATTCTTTCTTTGTCGGGACTAAGAGGGAAGTAAAGGGGTTTGATGTAATTCATTTGTTACAGAGTAATCCATTATTCCATACATTGTTTCCAACTGGCGACCTAATCCAGTTAAGTAATTGTCTGTCTTTTTGGGGCAACTTTAGCTTCAATTGACAGTTTACATGTGCCTTTGATGAAGCAGGGCTACATAAAATACAGTAACCAATTAAAAACTCATCTGCCAAAGCCAACACGTAATATATATATATATATATATATATATATATATATATATATATATATATATATATATATATATATATATATATATATAGAGAGAGAGAGAGAGAGAGAGAGAGAGAGAGAGAGAGAGAGAGAGAGAGAGAGAGAGTGAGAGAGATCAAACGTTAAGCCACAAATATCGCTTGATATCTAATCCACTGTATCTTAGGAATAACTTCCACCCAAGAGCTTCGTCACCGACAGGATAGCCGGGTGGTCAGTCAGCGTACATCGTTTGTTAAACCAGGAAGCGGTTCGAAATCTGCCTGGGACGAAGCACTTTTCAATTGTAATCCCCCTTGGGTGCATATTACTTGAGGTCTTTGCAGTGTCCCTTTGGTCCCTGGCTACAACCTCTTTCATTCCTTTTATTGTACCTCCATTCTTGTTCTCTTTCTTTCACCTGACTTTCCACCCTCTCCTAAAAATTGTTTCATAGCGCAACTGCAAGGTTTTCCTCCTATTACACCTTTCACACCTTCTTACTGTCAGTCTCCCTTCCAGTGATGAATGACCTCATAGGTCCCAGCGCTTGGCCTTTGGTCTAAATTATTTATTCAATATTCTCCCTTGGGTGCAAATTATTCCCTAAGGTATAGTTAACTGGGTGTTAAACGATATTTGTGGCTAAATGTACGAGTATGTGAACATAAAGCCCCACGTTATAAGCGACACACACGCGTAGGGGTTCGCTTTTCCCGATGAATAACCTGAACCAGGAAGTATCTGAACACATTTTTAGTGAGTCTAAGGGTGATGCCATTTCGTACTTTAACCTGTTCCAGTTATTCCACTTTTAAATATCAACTTAGAGAATAAGTAAAATATGGCTTATAGTAATATGGACTATCTATTTGAGGATTGGAACAGGGATAACAACCTTTACTCACTATCTTGTTTAGAATCAAGGAGGTAACGCCCGGATGTGCATAATAGCGGAGGAGGAAGATTATTTTTATTAGTAGTCAAGGTTTTGCTAGACGCGGTAGTAGGCTGCTTGTGCTGATAATAAATAAATCAAAGCTATCGTGATCAATGTTGCCGTTGACTTCTTGGTTCACTGTAAAATCTATGTTCTATTCGTGACTTACACGGCATATGGCAAATGGGAAATCGATGAATGGCAATCGATTTATCCAAGTACGATATCATCTAACACCTGGGGAGTGCTCTGTCCCACGTAAGATAAAACTTTTGGATGAAATATAATAATAACAACAGCAGTAATAATAATAATAATAATAATAATAATAATAATAATAATAATAATAATAATAATTATTATTATTATTATAATTTGGCAGCAGACCCTCTTTTAAACAGATATTGAATATTATTGCTGCTTCAGCTGCATGAAGAATTTTCCTTATTGCGGAGTGGAGGTGCGTGCTAACAGCTCGCCTATATTTGTATTTCATGGGGAAAAGTCAAAATCTGGATTCTGCTTCTTTATATATTCTATACAGTTAGTTATAATGACGCGTTTCGACAGACTCTTCTGTCATTCTCCAAGGAGCTAGTAGAGGACTGGCAGATTGCATAGGTCCTTCTGAATTTATACACGGGCTTCAGCGGGGGGATCATGGATGGCGAATTCTGATTGGTTGCAGTCAGCGAACTTCAAGCCAAATTTCTGCGGCGAAGCTCGATCCTGACAGATCTTCGCAACCTGGGAATGTCATTCATTCCAGCGTTCCCATTGGCCTGCCGTTGCGTGATGTCATGCCGGCTGACATCATCGGTAGCAAGCTGCTATTGGGCTGCGGATGAATGATGTCATTATCTACTCTTTCTGTCGTAGTCGGGGATTGTCTCGGTAGTTTGGCTGCTATTGGGCTGCGGATGAATGATGTCATTATCTACTCTTTCTGTCGTAGTTGGGGATTGTCTCGAAGATAATCCCCCGACTGGCGACAGAAAGAGGGATGATCGATGTCATTATCTACTCTTTCTATAGTCGGGGATTGTCTCGAAGACAATTTATCGACAGAAAGAATAGATAATGACATCATTCATCCTAACACAAACTACCGATGATGTCAGCCGGCATGACATCACGCAACGGCAGGCCAATGGGAACGCTGGAATGAATGACATTTTCGAGACAATCCCCGACTACGACAGAAAGAGCAGATAATGACATCATTCATCCGCAGCCCAATAGCAGCCAAAACCGATGATGTCAGCCGGCATGACATCAAATGGGAACGCTGGAATGAATGACATTCCCAGGTTGCGAAGATCTGTCAGGATCGAGCTTCGCCGCAGAAATTTGGCTTGAAGTTCGCTGACTGCAACCAATCAGAATTCGCCATCCATGATCCCCCGCTGAAGCCCGTGTATAAATTCAGAAGGACCTATGCAATCTGCCAGTCCTCTACTAGCTCCGCTGGAGAATGACAGAAGAGTCTGCCGAAACGCGTCGCGGCAACAATTGTATATAACTAACTGTATAGAATATATAAAGAAGCAGAATCCAGATTTTGACTTTTCCCCATGAAATGACGAATATAGGCGAGCTGTTAGCACGCACCTCCACTGAAGAGAAGTCCGCAATAAGGAAAATAGAAAAAGTCTTATTACAAAATAAATATTATTATTATTCAATAGAACCTATTATTATTATTATTATTATGGAAACAGCATTCCTCTTTATTCACTCACACGTAGATAACGTTGCATTAGGGATTAGAATTGAAATAACATGCATCACCTTTCTTAATAAAAAAAAAAAAATGGGTGAATTTTGAAAATAGTTCATAATTTCATAGAAGAGAGTATCTAGTAAAGTCACCATAAAGCAATGAATCATGAAGGAAATAAAATCACAATATAACAACATACTCACTAAAGAAGATTAACATTTTATGAAGATTCGTCATATTCTGTTTACAGGAGGACCAAGATATGTATGACCTTTTCTTGGAGGAGAATTCTGCAGAAGAAGAAGAAGTAGAAGATAAATACTTCATTTACTTATTAAGAAGTAGTGATCATATTCATGTGAATTAAAGCTGGGCCGTAAAATAACAAGTTTAAGGATTTGGATTTATTGTATATAGAGATGATAAATAATATGGAACAATGTAATTGTAATAGCCACAATGTCCTCTTAACTTTTCCAATTCTTCGCGTTTTTTTTTTGGATATTCTTGTCCCTACAAAGCCGTAAGATCCAAGTGCAAGAAACTGAAGTGGCTGTGATGTTCGGTCGCGGGAAACGAACCCGTGTCATCATAATCACAAGGAGGTCACGTTGCCGACCTGACCACGTCACAGCCACTTCAGTTTCTTGCACTTGGATCTTACGGCTGTGTAGTGACAAGCATATCCAAAAAAGCGTGAAGAATTCGAGAAGTTAAGAGGACATTGTGGCTATTACAATTACATATGTATCTGGTAAAAGTGACCAGTAGAGTCTACATATGGAATAATGTTCATAAGTTTTTTGGTCAATGATCTTAGGAAAACCAACACTTTGAAAATAGCAAACACAGTCACTATATAAAAATAAAAGAAATGTGGAGACGTTCTCATTGTTAGCATCATAGCCCAGTTTGAAATAAGGTATTCTGCTGTTTTACAAAATACATGAAATAAATTCACTAATACTTCAAATAATAAAAAGTACTCCATGCAATGCAAGATGCAGTTTTAACACTACATCTGTTCATCAAAGTATGGGTCATACGCAGGCTCAGTGCCACACTCCCTTGAATTTCAAAATGCAACGCAAACATATGAGCAGAATTTACGAGAAAGCGCAAGGCACATGGCTACAGATAATAATTACACAGGCTCAAACCACATTTGGCTGAATTAAGTTTTCATATATTTGACCGCTCATTGTTGTGGCTTACGATTCCTATTCCCTAATATAAAAAAAAGAGAAAGTGAACTTATTCTTTCGCGTTAATTTTAATTAACTCTTTTCAAACTGATTTTGACAAGTATGTAGACAAGACAAAAATCGTTGATGAGATTTTCGTTCTGAGGAACTCTGCCGCGAAGTTTCGTTCTGGTAATTGTCCGCACGGAGAGATATTATGCTTTGCACAAGTGTTCGGTCAGGGGAAAGGAGAAGTGCCAGATGACAGGCAAACTAAAGCTCAAGAATAGAAGTCCAAACTAACAAAGTCTAAACAAGCAACAGGCGATATCAGGGAGGCTTTCATCTCATAAGAACGATAGGGATGGGCTATTATCTAGTTAGAAGTAGTCAGGAGTGAACTATCGTCAATTAATTAGGAGTTGTAGGGCAACATCTTGGATGCACGTCCAATTTTTTTGTAAATATTATTGAAAAAACGCCTGTAGTTTCCATATAAAACCTTCTTTATGATACTGTTATCATAAAAGTCAGAATTCATTTAGTAACAGCTACAATTAGCGATGATGTATTTCCCCTTGCCATAATCTTTTCTTTCATATATATATATATATATATATATATATATATATATATATATATATATATATATATATATATATATATATATATATATATATATATATACATATATAATAAGTTATCAGCACATAAGTGCTTGCTAAAAAGTATTAAATATGCACATATTTCATTTTCTCGGTATTGTTGATAATGTAGCTAAACTATAATTGTTTTCTTCCGTTTCTAATAGAAAGCCACCGGGCCAGAGAGTAAATATCAAAAATACTATATGCTAAAGGAATCGTGCAAAGGTTACTTTTGCTTGCTGGTGTAAATGGATCGCAAAACCTAACGATCCAAAAATTATACTCATAGGTATTTATTATTCAACCCTTATTAAATCAGCTAACTCCAACACTGACATTAGTACTGCACTGTCCACGAGCCGATTTTATTTATTTTCAGAGATTCGTAGTAACTCAACAAATCTTATGAAGATATTACATTCTCGGTCATCGCTAGCTATTCGTTTTGTACATTTCTTATATTCCAACTTACATGAAGAAACTCAACACAAGTTCTTATAGCATCATATCCTTGCTGAGGAATCTGGGTTGAAGCTCAATTTGGTACCTTTTTTGGTTGGTCAGTAATATGCCCTATTACGTTGAGATGAAGCTGACTTTCGTGTCCTTTTAGGATGGGATGAAGCTGACTTTTATGGCCTCCCAAAGTAAGAATGAAACAAATCTGCGTCCACTTCACTTCGAATAGAGTCCTCTAGGAAACGGCACACGAGGACTTTACATTCACAACTCTATAACTGGCGGAACTGCCAAAACTGAGTCACTCACTGGTCTTGCCGAGAGTGGCATTGTTTCTCTCAGCACAGGTGTTCCTTGTCACAGCAGTGATGGTCACAAACGCAAGAGGGTTTGGTTTACAGTAATGCTAACCAGAGGAGTGAAATATCTTAGGAAACATATAACATATCAAGATTTTGCTACTAAGAGGTGCTGATCTAGCTTAATAATATTCCAGACTTCTCACGGAGTTACGCATGGTGTCATTCATGTAATTTTAAGGCCTCTCTTCGGAAACATATTATGGATATAAAATTTAAAATGCCACCCATGTCACTGCGGCATCTCGCTTAGTGCTAAAGATTTCATGGTAAAAGTCCAAACCAGCTCCCGAGGTGTCCGAAACTATACTTTGCTTCTTCAGCGAACGAAATAATAAAATAAGTCCAAAGAAATGTATCAAGTACTTTCCTTTTGGCAACAGACCATCTCAGGTAAGTGTGCCCTACTTTTCGATGGAAAGGCTGCCTAGGTAAGGATATCTTCGGCCACAGGAACGGTTATTTTGACTTGGGGAAGAGGTGAGGCAGAATGGTTGACTGCTGCGGCAGTCTATCTGCTGATATACGTCAAAAGCTCGTACAGATCATATATCTGATGACATGTCCGTTGTTGATTTAGTATAGCTTTGCGAAGAGTTTACTGGCGGTGGCTGTGTGTAGGAAGTCAGTCATCAACATCCTCTCCAACTGCTCGGCTTCTTAATATTGTTACTTTGAAAAGGAACGTGCTGTTGTCGAAGTTCATGATTTTGTCATTATCGCATCATTATGCTGCAATGTCGATGCTTCTGTCAAGCGTGTACACATTCTCTGTTTTTAGATATGTCTTCTGGAACTCCCGCCAATATCAGCCGTGCGAGGCAAAAGACAATGATCACATTTGGCTACAAATACATCATAGTTCGTAAACGTCACCCAAATTTTTAATCTGTTTTCACCCAAGTTACGTCTAACGGCTGTTTAGAAATATACAATAAAGATAATTGAGTTATCTAACCCGTCGGTAATTTTGGTTAAGAGCTTTATAATTTTTTTTTATTGATATTCCAATTTTTTTTTCAGCTCTGAGGGAAATAAATCTACGAAGCATGTCTTTCATGCATCAGTATCTGGATATCGTAGTTTGAAAAGACATGAAGTATGTCATATCTTTTTCCTCGTCTAGGTGCTTAGGACCACATCAGCTTTCAACGCTAGGAAACAAGTCTGAAACGTTTCTTTTTATACCGGTGTAGCAAGACGGAAAATGGTGAGTGTTGCGCTTCTTGGTACTTCAGTCTCGAAAGCTAAAAGGATTTAAATTACGAAAACACCAAGAAAAGTGAGACAAGTTTTAATTTTTGTTTTATTTACTTAACCATTCCAAAGGCTAAGCTTGGTATCATTTATAATAATTCGGCGAGAAATTATAATAATAGTAATAATAATAAGAGCGGATACTAGCGTATTGAATGGAAAGAAATCTCTGTGTAATAAGGACCAAGAAGTTGAATGCAGCATCACTTCATTTAAGTTATTACTGACAAAACGTTTCATTATAAACAACATGGCATTTTTAAGACTGGTATTCAGCTCATACAAAATACAAACAATACGAATAAAACAATAAAATTGCTTAAATGTTAGCCCTCTAAAATATATTATGTATCGTGACAATTACTTCAAAGAGGATGAGCCTTGGATGTTTAAAATTCCCTTATTTTAATTAATCTTAGGTAACTGAAATCTTGAGAAAAATCACTTTGGACAGGCACAGGATGACAAACTATTGGCTGCGTTCCTCCAGCAACCCTCGTAATGAGTATTCACCTCATAACCCCGACACCTACCGCAGTTCTCTCCCTCTCCCTCTCTTTCTCTCTCTCACTGTGTCCAAAATGTAACATTCATTGTTCAAAATGTCGGCAAAAAGTTAGAAAGGAAAAGTGCGTGAACACTGAAATGTGAAACAGCAACGCAAAAGCTTCCATATTTGAATCCTTTTTGTGGTGAAGGGTCTGGATCACTAGTAACCAAGCCGAATAACCAATGATTCATTTACAGAAATAATCAGTAAACATTTTCAGAATAGAGTTTAAAATGTAGCAGTAAAGATAATCTTTAAATTGTGTTTGTGGTATAATGAACATGGAAAACTTGACGT
>NC_089754.1:6335302-6347802 GCF_040412425.1 Macrobrachium rosenbergii | reverse complement strand
GTTAGACTTATTTTACGTGGCTAAGAACCAATTGGTTACTTTAGCAACGGACCTACAGCTTATTGTGGAATCCGAACCACATTATAGTGAGAAATGAATTTCTATCACCAGAAATAAATTCCTCTAACTCTTCATCAGCCAGCTGCAGGAATTGAACTCCGGCCCATCGAGTGACAGTCTGAAGCTCAACCAGTTCGGCCAACAAAGGGCTTGTGGTGGTAAGACATCAACAGCACCAAAGGGGGTGGGGGCTGGGAAGGGGGTGACAGAGAGAGAGAGAGAGAGAGAGAGAGAGAGAGAGAGAGAGAGTTTATTATTTGTCATTCAGAGTTTTCCCAGGCAGAGCCGCATTGTCAGCTATATATATATATTATTTTGTAATGAGTTTTGTAGCTCTAGTCCTTTTAAACCGGGTTTATGACTGATACAGTCAACTGCTGGGCACCAAATTAACAGCGCAGATCATTAAAGCGCCATTTTTGATTTCTTCTTTTTTTTATGAAGCCTTGGTAGGTGGGAATATTACCAATCCCTCAAAGACAAATTTCTCTCTTCTCTCTCTCTCTCTCTCTCTCTCTCTCTCTCTCTCTCTCTCTCTCTCTCTCTCTCTCTCTCTTTTTATTATATATATATATATATATATATATATATATATATATATATATATATATATATATATATATATATATATATAATATTATTTATATATATAATATTGAATAACATGTTGCTATTATTAATGTTAGCTTTCATGTTCATATGGTTAGAAAACCCTTAACAGATATTTGAGTCATTTTTCATTTTGTGTAGGTGTCTCAGCATTTTACATTTAAATGATTCCTTTATCTTTTTTCTTCTGATGGTTGGCTTTACTGTATCCTTAAATGTCAGTCCTCACTTTTCTTCTCATATCCATCAAAGATGGTATAGATCGGGACATCAGGTGGAACTTTCTACCTTCCTATGTCTTTCCTGAATTACTCAATCTGACCCTGTTGACGATGGAAGTTTGTCGTCAGCCAAGAGAGGAAGCCCCCAGTCACACTACTGGAAAATAGCTGGGGTTTAGTGAGCTGTTATTAGACTGCCTTTGTCTCATCAGTCCAAGGAAACAATGAAGAAATTCTTGTTTCAGTTAGTGAAAATTCCAGTAATTGTCTTTACTGTCACAGTGGACCAGGTCAGTTTTTTGGGAAAGATCTCCAACACTTGAGAAACGAGATTTTAGACAACCATCATTATTTCCCAATATAATTTTTCGCAGAGAAATGTTCTTTAACATTTCCTTGGCTTCGGTGAATAACCATTACTGCAACACCTGGAGAAAATCAAGGTATCTCGTTTATTCAGGAAAAATCTCTGTCACTATTTAGCATGATAATTAAATCTCCATTGAGCAAAATTTTGTCAGTTAATCTATTATAGTTTAATCTTGTGAAGTTAATTTGTTTCTTATTATTCTGAACGACAAAAAATCCAGATAAACTAATCACTAGCTCAGGTCACTGGCTATCTCGGATATTTCTTGTAACTAAGTCAAAGAAATGAAAACTTCAGTTTTTGACTTTACATCTTTTAACTCTTAAAACCTGTCAGCTGGCGATGAATACTACACATCACCAACATAGTTAGTGGCATGTCCAACGTGTCGACCCAGGTGTGTAGGCACACTTGTGTACACATTATGCTCCTGATCAGAATCAGAGTTTACAAACCTCGACATCTGAAGTGACGTGGTCACACTTCACGTTATACACAGTTATTCTTACGTATATTGCTGATGTCTTTAATTTCTGAGCGAATATCATTCCTACTCCTACCCCTTCTTCGTTAAAGGAGTAGCTTCAGCATACTTAGATTAGTGCCAGAACTCACATCAGCTTCTGTAACTTCACACTTCATGCCTATTATTTATCGCTATCCAGTTTCAAAGTAGTCCTTAAATTAAGATGCCATTCCCTACTTCGGAAATCATGGAAATTCCTCCCCTTTTTACTCTCTCTCTCTCTCTTTCTCTTTTTTTTATATATATATATATATATATATATATATATATATATATATATATATATATATATATATATATATATATATATATATATATATTTTTAGCAAATCTAGACGAACTTCTCTACCATTTCCGTGGGTTCATCCTCACTAATCAACCATTCGTATTATTTTGATTTAGTGTCCCATCACTTTAACCATTTCTTCTCTATAGCCTACATCGATCACATCGAAATCGCAGCTTATTCTCTTATAGGCTTACTTTTTGAGTAAGATTTATTTATATGCTAATGAACCTTTGATTTGTGAATAATTATAATAAATAAGAAGAGAGAGATGATTGTTCACAACTTCTCTTTCTGCTGTGTTTCATCAAAAAAGTTTTATCAACTACATCCACTAGTTCTGCCTTTGTTCTAATCTAAAGAAAAGCAACGCCTTGTATTATAATTATCTGGCCTAAAAAAACAAGTGGCGTCTAATCGGTGTACGGTCTCAAGGGGTACAGAATATTAGCATCAAGATTTTGTTTGGTTACCACTTTGTCACTTTCAAGGTTTTCATTTCTCAGAGAGGTCTTGTGATTAACATGCTAAACTTTCAGCATCATTTCCTTAACGGGCTTTCTTATTACTAACTTTGAAACTCTGCAGGTGAGTGATTCTTTCCAAGATTACTAAAACCTTGATCGATGAAATGGAAACCACTTGTAACCTCTGCGGAAACTATACTCTTTTTTTTCTCTCTCTTATTCTGGAGAATAAGCGCTTGAAAGTGGGCGGTAACTTGGGGATGATTGGTTGAATGTAACATGTCCAAATAACATCATTATATTTCAATCAAGTGCTTGGTGATCCGAATGAAATACAGTTTTTCATATGGAAATTTTTAGGTATTTTTCGTACGTTTTAACGCAGATTAGAATAAATCACACAAAAATATCAGAAGAAACGTGTTATTATCAACATTTTCTAAAGATAATTATATTTAAAAAGGGGAACTGATAGAAATTACTGTACGTGAAATTTTGTGGGGAGGTAAAACGAAGAGCCACCAGTATCTTATAGCAGAAAAAAGTAACTTCCAGGGTTTAGGCCTTTCAAAACCAGTAAGCACTTGATAGTAGTGGTGTATTGCTTTGGATGCCTTTTAAAGGTTATATCTGCAATTCAACAGTTCTGTTGCTGTTTTCGTAGATGCACCAATAAAAATGTTCATATTATTCATAACAATTCTCCTCGAAAATTTATAGCAATCGTTTAAAATGAAGGCCCATGCTGCAACGGCCTTTTGCATACATACAAATTATATTTAAAGAAAATGCTTATCATTAAATAAAACACAGAATTACATAAAATAATCTTATAAATACATTTCCGTTCCGTTAAATGACTTTGGTGGGACAAGATAGTTCTCAGTATGAGAAACACGCTACTCCTAGGTTACAGTGCCTGCGCTATTTACGGAAAACACACTCACACACAGTATATAAACATACACACACACACACACACACACACACACACACACACACATATATATATATATATATATATATATATATATATATATATATATATATATATATATATATATATATATATATTGTATACACACACATATATATATGTGTGTATATATATATATATATATATATATATATATATATATATATATATATATATATATATATATATATATATATATATATATATATATATATATCGTGTGTTCTCCATAGATATGGCAGAGCACAGTAACCTAGGCCTAGGATGATTCCCAAATTAATAATTTATTTCCATCAAGTCACTATAAGTAAATAAATAAATAAATAATGTATATACAGTATATATATATATATATATATATATATATATATATATAATTCATATATATATATATATATATATATATATATATATATATATATATATATATATATATATATATATATATATATATAATAAATTTTTTATCACACCGTGATTTATATACAATCATGAAACTACAAATGTTTTTAATATCAAATTCAAGCTACTTATATAAATATCCCCGATATAGAATTATCACTGCATCAATTTGTAAGTGATAAATTTTATCACACCGTGATTTCGATACATTCATGATACATGGTTTAATTCCAACTCCAGTCGACAGTCTCCCCGGTTCGGTGGGGAATAAATCACTGCATAAATTACAAAACTGTCGAATGAATCGTCAACTGAGGTCTCGATCTCGATACAGTTACCTTCCAACAACTCCAGTCGTTCAGTATAACCCACTGAGCTCAGTGATAACCGTCGACAATTTTTGGGTAGACTGTCGATTGGAGTTGTTGAAAGGTAACTATCGTTTTTATTGAGACCTTGCGTCTCATCTGATCCATTTATCACGTATAAATAGATTTATTCAGTGATAAATGATATGGGGATATTCCTATAACATATATGAAATTGATATTAAACAATTTATTATATAGTATATATATATATATATATATATATATATATATATATATATATATATATATATATATATATATATATATATATATATATATATATATATATGAATATAAAAAATATATGTAAGTTGATGTTAATTTCGGTATTTTGACAAAGCGCAATCAAATGCTGCAACTGAGAAAGCAAGATCCCGGTCGGTGTCAGAAACCGTTATACCTATGTGACAGCACCAGGAGAGATATCCTATCTGTATCTCTCAGCAAATTAAAAAGGGTGATAATGGGAAAGCAAGATAAATATTACGTGAGGAATGGAAATATATGGAAAAACTAAATGCAAAACATCGCAATGGCTTGAAAGGTAGGACATAATTAACCGAAATGGATGGGTGCACTGTAGATTGATAGTGCCTGCTCCGTTTAAATGACCTTGCGGAAAGGTTTCAAATGTAATTTTCATAAATCATATGTTTTGAATAGGAGGTAATCTTAAGAAAATGTTTATAGTTTGATGTGCTTTCTAATATTTGGCGTGAATTATTCCAACCTGCGTTAAACTGTATGAAAAACACATGAACAGTTTTGCGTGAAAAACTGTACCCGGAACACATTTCAAGACGTTGACCACGGCAACCGTGCTATTCAATTTGGACTAATAAATATATATTTATCATAGTTTCTCGACTCGAAGAATTACTTATATATATAACATGTTTGATGAAGAAATTTCGGTTACTAAATAAGCTTTCATTCGAATGACTATTTAGTGAAAGTTAACGTGACATTCGGACATGTTACATTCCATTCAACCAATAATCGCGAAGTTACCGTTCACTTTCAAGTGCATTTTCGCCAGAGTGAAATAAACAGATTATAGTTATCCTTGGATTGCACTGCTCGGGGACATTTTCTCTCCTTCTGCCTTTAGGAGTTGCAACTTTCGTCCTACCTTCAGTTTTTCCCGCTCTTGTGACTTTTCATTCTTCGAGAAGTAGATTAACTTTCAGGGGTAACCTAGTTCTTTGTTCTCTCTATCTGCAAGCCTGGGCTTGAGAGGGCATTGAGTTGCCTGTCCCATGTAACGCTTTATATATATATATATATATATATATATATATATCATATATATAATATATATATATATTATATATATTTATATATATATACATACATATATATATATATATATATATTTATATAATATATATATAAATATATATATATATAAATATATATATTATATATATATATATATATAAATATCAATATAACAAAGGAATATCATAAAACTATTTCAACGTTGAAAACCATATAAGGCACTAGCTCCTTGCCCTGTTCACTGGTAGAATAACACTTTGCAGTTACAATGGTATATATACGAAAAACATAAAGGTGTGGCCCTAGGCAACCTGATGTTATGGAGGGGCGTTTCTTTTGGAAGAGAATGACCAAATTCTAGTGGTTTTTATCTCATTAGCTCCTGTTTGGCGATGGATCTGGCGGTTCTTATTCTTTTCATCTTCCTCAGGAGGGTTTGAAGATTGACGGATGTCGATGTCATCCCATTTCCAATGTTTCCTCCTGACAGGTTCATATTAATGGTTTGATTGATGATAGCAGATTCCAGCAGAACGGCTAGTACATGGGTTACACAAGAGGAAGAATCAGAGAAATTTTCAACAGAATGCCTACAGGAACAAGTTTCTCCCAAAATGTCAACGGTTTCACGCGTTGGACATCGGCGTCAGACCCATTTCGGACTCCATCCGCACATTCCTCCAAGACAGAATACAAGCCACACACCAAGACATCTATGTGATTAGAAGAAAATAAGTGAGCTAGCCCGTCACTTCGCCTCATGTGCAGGGATGATGGTATGTACATATATCTTTCATATTTTGTGCTATCAGGTGCTTTTGAAAACAGTGAGTCCCACTGGAGAAATTTGTGCTACAAATTAAAAAGACTGATTAGGAACAGCGTATGGAATAATCTTGGCCTTCCCAATAATGTGCTGAATCTCTCTAACCATCCCTCTACTGCAGAAGAACAGACCGTTTTAAATCTTGGAGTTTCATTCGCTCTAAAACCTGGTCCTGAGAGTAATCTTAATTTCCTAGTTGCTTTTGATAAACATTTTGCAAAAACAATTATGACAAGAAAGAGGCATGTCTCAAAGGCATTTTGCTAAATGTCTTGGAGCAAAATAACAACAAAAATTTGCTCCTGAAAAAGATTCCAAAATGCATTAGTTAGTTTAAGAAAAAGGGGGATATCATCATCACAAAATCTGACAAAGACGGGAAAATAGTTCTGTTAGACAAGGAGACATACATCAATAAAGTTCAAGAACTTCTAAACGATGCAGGAGACCTATGACAAATTAACGAAAGATCCCACAACAAATATTGCTGCTCAATTTAACAAATCAGTCAGAACCATAGGGGGCAATAAAAAGACATAGAATTACTAGAGATATTCAAGGTAATCAAACCCTCTCTCCCCTATTTTACGGCCTCCCTGAAAACACATAAAGATGGGGGATTCCTTTACCCATAATATCTAGCAGGGCTCTTTCATGTTACAAATTATCAAAATGGCTCGCAGACTTGTTATCACCCTTTCTAGGAACCTTCTCATCCTCCCACGTCAAACATGCAGAGGATTTCATACAAAATTTAATAGTTTAAACATCCTCAAACAACATCGAATTGCTCAGCCTAGACGTCGAGTCATTATTTACTAAAGTCCTGATTGCTGACGTGTTGTCTTTCTTAGAGAGGAAGTTACAACCATATGAAGACCATTTTCCTCTTGGCATAGATAAAACTTTAAAACTTATCAACCTCTGTGTAACTAACAACGTGTTTTTTTTCAATGGTAATTTTTACAAACAAAAATTTGGCTGTAGCATGGGAAGTCCCTATCACCCTTCTAGCAAACTTGTACATGGAATATTTCGAAACAGAACTTTTGTCGTCTATCAAACCCCATAATATGATCTGGCTTAGATACGTAGATGATATCTTTACTTTCTGGGACAATAGCTGGGGGGACTTTAATGAATTTTTTAATGGGCTAAATTCGCTAGTTCCGACCATAAAATTTAAAACAGAATGGGAAAAGGACAGAAAACTGCCGTTCCTAGATGTACTGATCATAAGAAAACAGAACAGGTATGCATTTACAGTATATAGAAAACCCACCTTCGCTGTCTCCTACATTCATTTCTTGCTACCACGACGTCTCCGTAAAAATCATGGTAGGGTGCAACTTATTCCTCAGAGGACTTAGGATATGTTCAAATGAGTACCTGGATAAAGAATTTAACACGATCCGCCAACACCTAACGCAACTGCTATATCCACCACACATTATCGAGAGGGCTATTAACAAAGGAATAAAATATACTATAGGGTCCCACTCACAACAGACAAATAGATTTCAACAACAAAATAAAGCTTCCGTTTGATGAAAACATCCAAAGGGCCTCCAACAACTCAGGCCTAACAATCCTTTCATTTTCCATTATCCCAAATCCATCGGAGTTCGCTCGTTAACGTATACTTAAATAACAAAAAGGGAAGAAGCCGGAGTTTACAAGATACCGTGTAGTAATTGTCAGGACATCTACGTAGGTGAGACAGGTAGATCGCTCTCGCAAAGAATAACAGAGCACAAAAGATCAGTACATTACGCTTCGGAGAGTTCAGGAATTTTCCTACATATCAGAAATACAGGGCATGTCATTAACTGGAGTGGGGCGGAGTTGGTTATCAAAAGTAGCTGTCTGTACAAAAGAAGGATGCTGGAATCTGCTATCATCAATCAAACCAACAATATGAACCTGTCAGGAGGACATTGGAAATCGGATGATATCGACACCTTAATCCTCAAACCTCCTGAGGAAGATGACCCAAGAAACGCGACCGCCAGATCCATCGCCAAACGGGAGCTAATGAGGCCAAAACCACTAGGGAATTTGGTCATTATCCTCCTTCTAAGAAACGCCACCTCCATAACATCGGAGGCCTAGGGCCACACCTTTATGTTTTTGTATATATACCATTGTAACTTTCCACCTGTCCATATTCTAGGTGAACAGTGAACAGTGCCCGAAATATATGGGCCTTCTTATACATATTACAAAGTAGTGCCCGAAATATATGGTATTCAATGTTTAAATAGTGTTTTATGGGCCAATATATGTATTATATATAATATATATTATATATATATATATATATATATAGTATTACATATATATATATATATATATATATATATATATATATATATATATATATATATATATATATATATATATATATATATATATATATATATATATATATATATATATATATATATATATATATATATATATATATATATATATATATATATATATATATATATATATATATACATATATATATATATATATATATATATATATATATATATATATATATATATATATATATATATATATACATATATATATATATATATATATATAGTATATATATATATATATATATATATATATATATATATATATATATATATATATATATATATATATATATATATATATATATATATATATATATATATATATATATATATATATATATATATATATATATATATATATATATATATATATATATATATATATATATATATATATATATATATATATATATATATATATATATATATATATATATATATATATATATACATATATATATATATATATATACATATATATATATATATATATATATATATATATATATATATATATATATATATATATATATATATATATATATATATATATATATATATATATATATATATATATATATATATATATATATTATATATATATATATATATATATATATATATATATATATATATATATATATATATATATATATATATATATATATATATATATATATATATATATATATATATATATATATATATATATATATATATATATGAATTATATACAATCATGAATATACAAATGTCACTTAATATCAAATTCACACTATATATCGGGAGTATTTCGATGGGGAATTATCACCGAAGGGGAATTTATAAGTGATAAATGGATTGGTACTGCTGGGTCTTGACCCGGATAGACTCCCTTCCCCACCCGAACCATGGAAGTAGAGAATTATAAAGCTTTCATGGAGCTGGGGCGGTGGCAGTTCTCACCAGATTGGACCTCGCCACGTGGGTCAAGGAACAGATGGATGACTTGGCCAGGCTTGAGAAGGAAGAAAGACTCGAACGGCAGAATTATGAAGCCGAACAGAGGGCATATGAAGCCAAACAAAGGAGGTATGAAGAAGAACGGAGGGCATATGAAGCTGAACAGAGGCAGCTGGAAGACGAAAGGGAAGAAAGGAGAAGACAGCATGAGTTAGCCATCAAAGAAAAGGAGCTCGAGCTGGAAAGAACAAGAAGGGAAAATGCCAAAGCTATGGCTAGACAGCAAGCCTCCAGCCCCACACCTACTGCACCAAATGCTCCAGTCTCAAACATCAATTCCCTCGTCCCCAAGTGGACTGAGGACAAACCAGAAGCATGGCTGGAGGAAATCGAGGCACTCTTCGATAACTACAGCACCACCGAGACAGAGAGGGCCTTAGTACTAGCTAAGCACATGGAGGGAAAAGCTAAGGCAGCTCTTCGCTCACTGGAGAAGAGCCAGAGAGGCAACATGGTTGAAGTGCTTAGAGTCATCACGAAGGTCTACGAAATAACCCCAGAGAAATGGAGACAGCGGTTCCGAGGTCTTGCCAAGGAAGTCAGCTGGTCCTGGACTGAATGGGCCTGTTGCAAACCCAGTCTGGTACCGGTGGTTCGACTCCTTGTCCTGCACAACGTTTGAGGACCTCTTCAATCGGACCTTGCTGAAGGACCTTTACCAATGTGTGCCTGGGTCCCTTGCTGTATATCTCAATGATAAGCAGCCCACCAACCTTATGGAAGCCTGCCGCATGGCCGATTCATGGGAAACCTTCAGCCAGTCCCACAGCACATCTCAGAGGCACATTGTGCCGCCTGCCTACCTCTCAGGCTCAACTCGCCAGAAGAGTGGACTGCTAAGCAAGCCTATGTGCACCCACTGTAAGAGGGTGGGGCACACTGAAGCTGATTGCCGATACAAGCTTGGCACTAACAAGCAGCCTCCTACTACCAGCCAGAACTCCTCTCCCTCCTCATCCACTCAACCCTCTCCACCAGCAGTTACTGCAGGCCACCGAGCCCCTACTAGAGGCCAGTGCAAATCTTGTGGTGCTGCCGGCCACTACAGTGCTGGACATCCGGCCTGTCCACATCATGTCCCCATCACCAAATTCGTCAACCTCATTAGCAACTTATTCTCTGCGGCCAGGCTGCAAAAGATCCTTTATCCCGAGAGACTGGAGACCCAGTTCATCTCGGTGGCCCTTCTTAAGGGCGCTAGCCTGCCTGTGACCCTTCTGGTCACGGTAGACACTGCGGCAGACATTAGCCTGATCTCCAGGGCCCAAGTGCCAGCTAGTGCCGTGGTTGACAAGAAAACCAGGTGGGAGATGAACTGGATAGAGGGCCACACCCTAACCATTTCCACGGTCAAGCTCCAGGTCACAACACCTTGGGGCACACTACCCCACCGCCTTGGCGTGGTGGGTGGAATTCGGCCCAGAACGGACTTCCTGTTGGGTCGGGACCTGCTCTAGGGAAGCCCTTCACCAAAGCCACTTCACAGCCACGCTACCTCCTCCATCGAGGCCCTGACTGTAGGAGAACCTGATCAAGACAAAAATCCTCCTTCCACCTACCAAAGAGTCGGTGCCCTCATCACCTCCTAGGTCTGACACAGATAGGCCTTGGAGGAACCCGAAGAAGAAGAAGAAGGGGCGGAAGATGCCCCAGTAGTCGCCGAGTCATAGGCTCATCCTGGCACTAGTGCCCTCTCGGCACAGTGCCCTGCCATCTTAGAGTGATCCTGGCCCCTTGCCCAGAGGAGGTAGCCAGTGTGATGTCTTACTCATACAGTAGCCTAGACCAGATTAAGTACATCAGACTAGTAACCTTGTCCCTTCCACTTACCATTGAGCCACAGTAATCACGTAAGTAGTGTAACTAAAATCAGAAAATGTAAACCATTGTGAAAAGAGCCACTACGCTCATGACGCGCATGGCCTAAGACCTCAGTGAGGCAAGCATTTATCATATGAGGCAAACCTCATGTATTAACCAGTTATTACTAATTGTATTGAAAAAACCATGTAATTTAGTTAGTACATTATCTCTTACATTGGTGCTACGGTCGGGTTAGGATAGGTTACGCTAGGGAATACCATAGAATGAACCATTAGGCTAGGTCTAAAACATCACGATTATAGGAGGTAGCATGTAATAACCGTAATCAAATTCAAGTACAGTTAGGATTCTGTAAAATAAGTGATCAAAGATCATATCCTATCTAAAGTTAGGTAGATCCATAGCTAGTTAAGCTGCACGGGACAAATCTGTTTAGAGGAAAAGATTAACGTAATAGAGGAGAAAAGCTTGCTTAGTACAAACCTTCACGCCCGAAAGGGAGTGAAGGTCCTCTTAAGGGGGGAGCTTTTATAAATATTCTGCTGTTTGCCTTCTATGCATTTTATTGTAGGAACATTCTAACAAAGACAGGAAGACGTCTCTTTCCAAGCAGGGGTAGGCTGGGTATTTCAAACAAGTAACATCTTTAGTCGGTATTAGGGGCCTAAACACATAGGGAGGGTTTCACCAAGTAACCTCTAGTAAAGGTGGCCTTAAGCTTCTTTTTCCCCTATTCTATGTATTGGCGATATTTGTACAGATTCCAGACTGCCCAAGGCATAAAGACATACTGACGCTCCCAGCCACCCTGTTTTTGACCGAAAGAGGTCAGAGAGAGGAGCCACTGTCTTAGGGGTCACACACGTGTCAGAGCTCCTGGTACTTCTGTCCCTTTGTCCCTTTT
>NC_089754.1:6237802-6327802 GCF_040412425.1 Macrobrachium rosenbergii | reverse complement strand
TCCTTACCTCAATTTTCTTCCACCTAAAAAGCAGCCCCTTTGTTAAGTCACCCTACTTTAAGCAGCCCGTGAATTGCCCCACGACTTGCTTTGCAATCAACCTAATATGATTCAGTGATAAGTATTCAAATATTCCCTCCATAGTGTAAATTAAGGGCAAATTAATTTAAGTAACTCAAGTGATCAATTCCTCCCCAGTGCATAGATTCATTGCTCTTAGTTTAGTAGCAAGGGAGGTTTCCTCTGCCGCCCCCCTCCCCCCGTGTTTGTACTAACTCCGGAATTCTCTTCCAGGAGCCATCATACCCTGCCCAGTTCACAAATCTATGCCAGGACCCGTTAATGACTGCCATCCAAATTTCGTAACCATTCCTGGTTCCAGCCTGATCGCAAGAATCCGTTGCCCACACAGAAATCATCTTGATTAACTAATTCCCATTATCCTGGAATTTACCCCTTCCAATGTATTACTGTATGTGAATTGATGCATTTTAGCATAACAGAGTCACTTGTTTTAACGGGGATTGTTGTATCTGTGGCCCCTCATATTTGCATTGCGTGTCTGTAAATTACTGCATTATTGGTTTGTCTCGTTATATGTTTTGATTTATGTGTTTGTAAATCGTTACATTTTGGTCTCACAGGCAGTTTTTGGAGTCGATATTTTTTTGCGCCCATTCTCTGTAAATAAACGTCTCCCGGGGTTTTCTGGTTGGTGGGTTCTTGATTGTGCAAAAGAATTCTATTTTTCCTACTTTTTGTTTAAACCAGCGACTTTTCATTATTTACGTAAATGAAGGAAGATTCTAATTGGTGAGTTCCTTTGTTAGTTTTCCGTCAGTTTTGTTCATAATTGTGGAGCCCCTCCTTGGTAAACGAAGGCAGTCTAAATAAACCCCTTTTGATTGTAAAAGAATAATAATAAATTGTTCCAATTTCCATCCTCACCAAGGACCCAGTTTATGACAGTGACGATCGTTGCCCAGAATTCTATAGAATAGCCAAATAGCATCGCTAGAGGCTAATAAATAGGAAGAGACGAACCAGGAATCAATTTTAAGAGGTGCAAAATAAGACGAGCAGGAAAAAGGTACTGCTGCTTTATTGGTGACCCAGGCGGTTTATATAGTGGCAGACTGACGTCGCGCCGCGGAATACAATGAGAACAAGGGTGACCTGAGGTCGATAACAATTTACAATAAATACAGTGAACGAATACACTTTGAATTATACAAATGGACAGAATTGAAGTTGAATACAATCTGATGCCTGCGAAAGAAGAATACATGATATACAAATCGGAGACAGGTAAACAATTATATACATAGTTGAAATGATTGGATTTGCGTGACCCGTCACGCCAGGTGTGACGAATTGTAGAGGCAAAGAAAATGGGACGTCACCATAGAAAACTTGCTCAGCAGAGACTTTACACAATCATTCATTTAAATTAAATAATTTCATTATCCACAAAAGGCATAGAAGCTGCTGGAGCAAAGAGAATTAAGGTAAAAAGGTTATTATCATTAAGTCTTGTAGCATTAAGGATGCGTAAGGTTAAATAAGAAAAGTTATATTAATATTCTTTTAAAGGAAAACGCAACACATCTCTTTTCGTCAGAATTTATTCATAACGCAGGCGAAAGGGCATAGGTTCCTAAGTTAGCAAAGCAGAGGTAGACGCGAATTTCTCGTCTGCAAAATTTCCAAGTGTAGGAGCAAAGCATGGTGTTGCCATATGAATGAACATAGGAATTAGGAAGTGCATGGTTAGGGAACATTTGCATGTGTTAGCGAGAACAAGTAGCTAAGAGTTTATTCAGTAATAGTTACAGCCGAGAAAAGCGTACGATTTCTCGATCAGTGACAAATTTTGGGATAACTAAGTAGCCTACAAGAAACCGTGTAGCGATCTCTGGCATCTGACGCAGAGCAAAAAGTCAGTGTGCACAGTCAGCGCAGGCGCAAACCATTCCATTGTTGTAACAGAAACAAACATTTCCAAGCATAGTTATGTAAACACCCTCCCAGTGTATTAAAGTAAAGTAAAGACATTGCTGATGTTTGAAGTTAGTGAAGTTGAGATTGCATTCGAACCCCGCATTTATCGAAGCGAGCGATCAGCTTGCATTCTCTGTCTCACGGCACAAGCGAGCGATCGGTTCACATCTTTCGTTCATTGAACGAACTTTCATCACTTTTCACCCTAACGTAAACCGTGAGAGACTTGAATATCTTTGAAATAATTTGCAACCCTTTACCCACCATATCACTTGTCATGATGGGAGTGAGACAGTAAAAAAATTACCTTAATACTAAAAAGTTCATTGTAGAAGAAAAATAACTTAATGTAATTTCACAAACAGAATTTATTTTCTCATAAGCACAAAGTAAAGTGACTTTAAAATTCATAACGAATACATTCCATTACACCACGCTCTCAGAGAGAGAGAGAGAGAGAGAAAGACATTTTTTTATCCTTTTATCATAGCACGGGATTGACACAAATTTAACTACGAGTTTGGAAAAACAACCCACAAATCATAAAAACCAAATACAAAGAATTTTCTTTAGTGTAACTCACTTTTGAACTTTAAGAGCCAAACTCATTACTCATTTATCATATACACAGTGCATGAAATTTATAAGCGCTCGTGTTCAGCGAATAATCTCGCATACCTGCTTTCCCTTTCTCGTGCTTCATCCCAGATCAATTCTCGTACGCCATAGAGCACACGGACATCTATTTAATTACACGTTATTCAACTGTTGTACACGAGTTGGGTATATCTCTTCCAGACTTGCTTATGCTGCAAGCAACAAATTGCATATTGAGATGCACTCCCCATATCCTCCCTTTCCTCATGCCAGGGAGAAGACTTCCTTTCCCCATGTTAGGCAGCGATCTCTAGTTCTTAGAACTAGCCACCCACTCGTGTCCCGCCACAGTTCTATTTCTCACGGTGCCACTAACCTGCAGCACTGCTAAACAACCCAATCACTGAAGCACTTCTCTTTCTTCTTTCCTTTTCCTTTCTCACTTACTTCCTGCCGTAGTCTCCCCTGTCCCTCTTACTCCTTGCTTACCTTCTGCCCCAGGCAGAATACCATTCCCCTTCAGTGCCACTTTGTGCACTGACATTTTGCATTGCTCCACAGAGTGCACCGGCTCCACAGTGCCACCCAACCAAAATAACCACTCCTAAGCCATTGCACCTGTACTTAAGAGACAGAGTGCCATATAACCAGTGCTTCTGCCCATAAGGAACTTAGCTCCTTCAGGATCACTTCATGACCTAGCGTATCCGCCCATAAGGACTCAGACATCCTTCAGGAATGCTCCCCTGGTGTGACCTTCGCACGTCACACTCAACCACAGTGCCACCTCATTAAAAGGTGCCACTCACTGAAGTGCCAATTATTTAAAGGACACTTCCCCATCGTCACCAACCCTTTCCTCCAGGAACGCCCAGCTAATCCACTTAGCCACCCTTCCCCATCAGCAACATGTCAACCGAAGAGCACCAATATTTCTGGGATATAGGAAGGGAAGACGGCCTCACACGGCCAGGCCCTTCACAAGTTCGTAAGGGAGCAGATTGCTGAAAAGAGAAAGAGAAGAAAAACAAAGACAGCAAGTAGCCGAGCAGAGGAGAGAAGAAGAAGAGAGAGAAGAGCAGAGACGACAGCAAGAAAGCGAGCAGAGGAGAGAAGAAGAAGAAAGAGAAGAATGAAGACAACAGCAAGAAGTCGAGCAGAGGAGAGAAGAGGAAGAAAGAGAAGAACGGAGGAGACAGCACGAAAGTGAAGAAGAAGAAAGAAGACAGCATGAATTAGCCCTCAAAGAAAGTGAGCTAGCCCTCAAGGAAAGGGAGCTCGAGTTGGAGAGAGCCAAGAAGGAAAGCACAGAAGCTTTAGCAGTCCAACAAGTGTCTAACCCCACCCCATCTGCACTAAATACCTCCCTATTGACAGTCAATAACCTAGCTGGCAAATGGACTGAAGATGAGCCGGAACAATGGCTCGAAGAGATCGAATTCCTCTTCGAGACCTATGATGTCGGCCCGGCTGGGAGGGCCTTATTGCTCCCCAAGCACCTGGACGGGAAGGCTAAGGCCGCCTACCGAGTGCTGGAAAGAGATCAACGAGGAGACATGGCTGCCATCCGTGAGGCCATCGTCAAGGCGTATGAAGTAACTCCTGACAGGTGGAGACAATGATTCTGAGGTATGGCCAAGAACACCGGCTGGTCCTGGACAGAATGGGCCTGTCACAAGACCCAGGCTGGGACCCGCTGATTTGAATCTATGCAGTGCAACACAACAAGGATTTGTTCAACCGGACTATGCTGGAGGACCTCTTCCAGTGTGTGCCCGGGCCTCTGGCTGTGTATCTTAGTGACAAACAGCCAGCCACTCTCAAGGAAGCCTGCCACTTAGCTGATACCTGGGAGACATACAACCCATCCCACAGCACCTTGCAACGCCGAATAGTGCCACCCGTACACCTCTCAGGCTCAAATCGCCCACGGAACAGACCGCCTAGCAAACCTCCATGCACTATCTGTAAGAAGTACGGCCATGCCGAAGTAGAATGCCACTACAGGGAAAATAACCATCAGGGCAACAACCATCAGCACCCTACCAATAACTGCCACTCTTCCTCTCCTTCTAATTCCAGCAGACCGTCACTGCCAGGAGATCACCCTATCCCAGGGGACCCTGCTGAGATTGTGGAGCTTTAGGGCACTCTTCCTCCAGGTATCCTGCATGCGCAAAACATATGGTCGCTCCCAGGCACGTCAACCTGATAAGTGCCACAGCCTCCTTGGCTGAGCCGCTGGAGAGAACTCACCCTGAGAGGGTCTGGACAAACCTCACAACCATGATCATCGCCCAGTGTGAGCCTCTGACTCCTGACGTTTCATCTTCCCACACTCTTCTGCCTACCGAGGATGACCCTCTGGCAGGCCTGAACACTACCGCTTTTCTGGTTGTCGCAGCAGCTGAAGTAGGAGACCAGCCCATAGCCACTGAGGCTGCCCCTGACCCTGCTCCTGATGGTGGTCCCGGCCGTTCTTCAGAGTCGGTACCCTCATCAACTCCTAGGAATGGCCTAGCCAGACCTTGGAGGCCCTCGAAGAAGAAGAAGAAGAAGGGGCGGAAGAAATCCACTTAGCAGATCAGAGCCATAAGCTCTTCTTGGCACTCGTGCCCCTTTGGCACAGTGCTGCTTCCATCTCAGAGTGATCCTGGCACCTGCCCAGAGGAGGTAGGCTGTGTGACCTCTGACCCAGTAGTATTGACAACTAACCCCTTAGGCACTTGTACCACTAACCCTCTTCCTAACTAACTTTCTACAAACCCACTCCAGACTCAAATTGATACATTACTTAATTGTATTCTGTGATTTACCCTTCAGGTTATTCATGTTTCAATTTGTTGCATGTTAATCATAAAGTGTTGTGCCAATCATAATTCACTGTGTGCCATTCGTCAGTGCCAGAGTCACAGGATAGTAGGTTAGGTTAGGTATTTACTATGTGCATTTGCCTAGGCGTAGAGTTCTCCTGTCATCAGAGACAGTTAGCAGAAGTGTATATACCCTTAGATAGGTTAGGCCTGTAAGTTAGCCAACACAGAACCCCTCTTAGCAGTTAGGTAGTCCCCTTTAGCAATTGCAGTGCCAAAGCACACCTCATGCAGGGACGCTAGCTGACTAGTGTGGATGAATAGCTAACATAGCCAAGACCTTCACACCTGAAAGGGCATGAATGCCTTTTTAAAGGGGATACTTGACAAAGATTTCCATTCCCCCCTCCTAGTTAATTGCCATCTAGTTGATTTCTAATGAAAATCCATCATCTCAGTTAACTTATAGTCAAGCCAATATGGCAGAACCAAGATGTTTTCCACTTATATTGAACCCAAGACGCATTCCATTCTAGCCTTCAGGAAATGCCTGGGCCTGCTAAACAATAGCCAGACCCCTCCACCCCCATCACGCAATATATGAGCGGCCATCCGCTAGGGGAATGGGAGGCGCATCCAGGCTGTGAGATAGATAGGAACTTAACCTCTAAGTACTTAATCTTAAGACGCACTTTTTCTCCACTCCTTTGCTGGCTGTATGACTGTTTGCAGATCGACGTAGGCCTAGACTTTGAAGCAAACAACTGTGGAAGGCTCGCACTGGGTTCCCGGAGAAGCACTCCGAGCAGAACTACCACTCGAGACATACGTGCTGTCTTTCCTTCCTTTACGTTGGTGAAAACTAATCCCAGTAACCGGTCGAGTCTCACATGTTCAGTGCAAGCATCTACAGACCCAGGTACGTCAATCGGAATTAGTCAGTAAGCCAGCCCTTTTCCTCCCCGTGAAATTCCTTGGTTTTTCCATTCCTCCTTACCTCAATTTTCTTCCTCCTGAAAAGCAGCCCCTTTGTTAAGTCACCCTACTTAGAGCAGCCCGTGAATCGCCCCATGACTTGCTTTGCAATCAACCTAATATGATTCAGTGATAAGTATTCAAATATTCCCTCCATAGTGTAAATTAAAGGCAAATTAATTTAAGTAACTCAAGTGACCAATTCCTCCCTAGTGCGTAGATTCATTGTGGTTAGTTTAGTAGCAAGGGAGGTTTCCTCTGTCGCACCCCCTTGTTTGTACTAACTCCAGAATTCTCTTCCAGGAGCCATCATACCCTGCCCAGTTCACAAATCTATGCCAGGACCCGTTAATGACTGCCATCCGAATTTCGTAACCATTCCTGGTTCCAGCCTGATTGCAAGAATCCATTGCCCACACAGAAATCATCTTGATTAACTAATTCCCATTATCCTGGAATTTACTCCTTCCAATGTATTACTATATGTGAATTGATGCATTTTAGCATAACAGAGTCACTTGTTTTAACGGGGATTGTTGTATTTGTGGCCCCTCATATTTGCATTGCCTGTCTATAAATTACTGCATTATTGATCTCTCATAGGGGTTTTGTGTGTCTGTAAATAGTTACATTTTTGGTCTCACATATTTGCCCCATTCTCTGTAAATAAACCCATTTTGATTGTAAAAGAATTTTAATTCCAAATCGGCGACCTCCATTATTTACGGAAATCAAGGAAGATTCTAAGGTGAGTTTAGTAGTTTTCCTTTTTGTTCATAATCGTGGACCCCCCTTGGTATGAAGGCAGCCTATAATAATAAATTGTTCCAATTTCCATCCACACCAAGGTAACATATATGAAAATATATTATTTCCGAGGTAGAGCGAATTGGATATTAAAGGACGTTTGTAGCTTACTGATTGTATATGAATCACGGTGATGTGATAAAAAAAAAGTCATAATATGGCTGCGTGCGACAAACGCACTACACGGCAGAGGTGGGTGGATATCGTCTCTAAATACAAACACCTGAGTTCGACGGGCGATTTGTATATGGGAGACGATATCCACTTATACCTCACTTATTATCAACTAAAAAATTCCCTTTCGGTAACATATATGAAAATATATTATTTCCGAGGTAGAGCGAATTGATATTAAAGGACGTTTGTAGCTTACTGATTGTATATGAATCACGATGATGTGATAAAAATTATATATATATATATATATATATATATATATATATATATATATATATATATATATATATATGTGTGTGTGTGTGTGTGTGTGTGTGTGCATGAAAAATTAGTTAAAAGGGCGAATTACAACAAATACCACTAGTACTTGATTTCTTACCTCAACAGTTCTGGATATTTTCGCTTAACAATGAATGAAAATAGGTTCTGACTCACAAGATTACAATATGCAGACTTCCATCCCACGTAATTATCTTCCTCTCTCTGGTATTAATGAAATGAACAACGCTCCTTAGTTAGATCAAAATTGCATATTTAGAAGATATTATCTTATCAATTCCGTTATCTAACGCCTCTTTCACGAGCGAGCACTATAACAGTTATTCAATATTTCTGTTGCTTTATGGACACCCTACTGAAAGTGTAGAGGCAAGATAAAGGGAGAGAGGGAGAGAGAAAGAGAACGAAATTATGATGCTATGATTCATATATACAGTAACACACACACACACACACACACACACACACACACACACACATATATATATATATATATATATATATATATATATATATATATATATATATATATATATATATATATATATATATATATACACATACATGAAATTATATGTATCTCTCTCTCTCTCTATGTGTGTGTATATATATATATATATATATATATATATATATATATATATATATATATATATATATATATATATATATATATATATATATATATATATATATATATATATATATATATATATATATATATATATATATATGTATATATATATATATATATATATATATATATATATATATATATATATATATATATATATATATATATATATATATATATATATATATATATATATATATATATATATATATATATATATATATATATATATATATATATATATGTGTGTGTGTGTGTGTGTGTGTGTGTGTGTGTGTGTAAATAAAGACAAAATTCAAGAAGGAAAAAGAAACAATGGAGTGCTGCAAGACCTTTCAACTTATAGTCCTTACTTAGCAGACTAAAGCAAAATAAAAATAAATTTGCAAAGAAAGGTCGTACAAATGACAGATGGGGATTACAAAGGAAAAAATGTGTACCTAGGATGCAACACAATTGAAGAATTAGCAGACCTACCAAAACCGGGTTAATATTTAAGAGATTTTTAAAAGGATTAGGCTCAACGGCTCAGAGGCAGGGACACGACAATTAAAAGATTATACAAGTAAGGTGATTGACCAACAAAAAATTTTACAAAAGTACAACTCAGTAACTCTCATTCTGGTAAACAATAAACATTTTTTTACAAGGTGAAATTTTTTACAAAAAGAATATATATATTAAACATACAGATATTTAGAAAATATATATAAGGTAACTAATTTTTAGTTAGGTCAGTGATTTTATCTTTTAGGTCATTCTTGAACATTTTACTTATACAGGAGTCCAAATAATACATGCCAGGGCTAAGATTAAAGTTGCAGCTGGAAGTAAGCTGTATAATAGCAGATTCTAAAAGATTTCATGAAGTGAAACCTTTCAATCTGGCAATCACTTAACTTTCAGTCCAATTTATCCTGTGAGTTTTCATTTAACTGAATGGATATAGCATTGGATGTTTGCCCATTTTTTACAGAATACTTATGCTACTTAATCCGTACATCTACTGTAAATCCTTGTTTGACTGGCCGATATAAAAAGAGGGGCAGTCCACAAATGGAATTTTATATATTATGTTCTTGTTTTCCTCAGGGCTATTTTTCATTAACATTCCTTTTAGTGTGATACTATGGGAAAAAACAAGGTTGATGTTAAAAGATTTTAGCAATGATTTTATGTTTTCAAAACCAATTAAATAAGGCAAGCTAAGAATGTTCTTAGGGTTTCTTTCTTCACTATAAAACTTTTTGTGGGCTTTGTTATAACAAAAATCTTGTATATGTGAAGTATAACATAAATCTGTCCCTATTTTTCTTAAGTATTCGATTTCTTGATTCAAATACTGGGGACTGATAATGTGCAATGCACTTAAAACATAAAAGAAAAGCTGGATATTTTGATACTAAGGTGATGGCTTGAATAAAAATGGACATAAGTTAAGATGTTGGTTGGTTTCCTATAAATACTGAATTTGCATTGAAATGGTTCTCGATGTATTAAAACATCTAAGAAAGGGAGGCAATTGTCTTTTTCTAATTATAAAGTAAACTTAATGGACGGTACCTGGTTGTTCAAATTAGAGAGTAAATCATTTACATCAATGCCAGCAGGCAGAACAGCTAAACTATCGTCAACATATCTATACCACTTTAAAGGAGTATAAATAATATTAGGTAAATCTCGTTTTTCAAAGAATTTCATATACAAGTTTGAGAGGAGTGGTGATAAAGGGTTGCCCATTGCCATACCAAATATTTGTCGGTAAAATTCACCGTTGAATATAAAATTACAATCATAAATGCACAACTTGGTGAGTGAAATAATATGACTTATAGGTAGAGGTAATTCATGATGGATTAGTTCATTACTAAGATGCTCTAAAATGGAATCTATAGGGACTTTAGTAAAAAGAGAACAAACATTAAAACTAACGAATCTATCAGTGGGGCAAAAAGTGATTTTGTTTAATTCATCAACTAAATCTAGAGAATTATATATGTGAGAATCGGAGATAGTTCCAAGTAACGGGGAAAAGAGCCTGGTAATATATTTCGAAAGTTTATACGATACTGAGCCAACAGTACTGATAATAGGCCGCATAGGATTGTTTTCTTTGTGCGTTTTTACTAATCCGTACAAGTAAGGTAACGAGGGAAATTTTACTGACAACTGACCTGTTAGTTCTTTTTTATCTATAAGAATTTTTTTTTTACTGTGCTATTGAAATTTTTATTTTACTTGATCAAGGGGATATTTTGTTAGTTTTTTGAAAGTCGTATCACCATCCAGTAGGGCTTGCATACGTGATATTTAGTCAGCTTTAACTAAAATTACAAAAGTGTTCGACTTATCAGCTTTTGTGATGTGGATTGTATTGTCTTTTTTAAGATTGGTCAAACTTTTCTTATAGCGAACAGGGAAATTACTCTCATGCCTGACTTTGGCAGCTCCATAAGCAATACCTTTAATTATGTTAACATGATTTTCAGGGAGATCACAATATTTTTCCAAAAATATTACAAACTTGATAAGTTTATAATACAATCATTACGTGCACTGTTAGTCCAGTCACTGCTGTCAATAAGATTTTTTAGTTGTCTTTCGCATTTCCTTGTTAGGGCATCTGTGGTCCTACGAAGTTTTCCGTAAATTTTTGTCGCAGCGAGTCCATCCAATCAACCGGGATAGAATGATTGAATGAAATTCTGGCTTTTTCTAATTCCTTAAATTTTTCCTTCTCCTCTTGCTTTGCGGCTGCTATGTGGCGTTTTAATATCATGGCACTGAATTCATTGAATGGGTGATGGTCATATCTTCTGAAACGGCGTGGTAACAAGGGTTTAGGGAGCACTTGTTCAGACAGGCACTTCTTCAGGAAATTAGGTGAATTCTGATCGAATGCGCAGCCGAAAGGCTTGGAGAAGGTAGTGACTACGCAACTCAACTGAGGAAGCATGATAGCGAAAGTAAACGGGGGCCTCATTATGTATAACTGAATCACGAAAATATGGAACGTGATGAATATATAAATTAAGACAAATTCCACGAAGGAAAGAGAAACAATGGAGTGCTGCTATTATACAGCTTACTTCCAGCTGTAATCCTAACCTTAGCCCTGGCAAGTATTATTTGGACCCCTGTATTAGAAAAATGTTCAAGAACGACCTAAAAGATAAAATCACTAACTTAATTACAAATTAGTTACCTTATACATGTTTTCTATATATTCGTATGTTTAATATATATATTTTTTTAAATGCTCATCTAGCAAAAATTGTTATTGTTTACCAGAGAGAGAGAGAGAGAGAGAGAGAGAGAGAGAGAGAGAGAGAGAGAGAGAGAGAGAGAGAGAGAGAGAATGATTGAGTTGTACTTTTATAACATTTTTTGGTGGTCAGTCACCTCCTTGTATAATCTTTAATTGTCCTGTCCCTGCTTCTGAACGGTTGAGCCTAATCCTTTGCAAAATCTCTTAAATACTTAACCCTGTTTTAACAGTTCTACTATTTTTTCAATTGTGTTGGATTTCAGGAACAAATTTTTTCCTTTGTAATCCCCATCTGTCACTTATATGAGCTTTTTTTTGTAAACTTATTGTTATATTTCCCCAGTCTGCTAACTAAAGGACTGTAAGTCAAAAGGCCTTGCAGCACTCCATTGTTTTGTTTCTCGTGGATTTTGTCTTTATATATACATATATATATATATATATATATATATATATATATATATATATATATATATATATATATATATATATATATATATATATATATATATTATGTCTTTATATATATATATATATATATATATATATATATATATATATATATATATATATATATATATATATATATATATAAGCGAATCCACAGGAAAATGACAGGCAGAAGTTCAGTACCAAGCGCTTTCACGTTTATTGATGCATCGTCTGGGCACAAATGAGACACAGATGAAACGAAAGTTATAAAGTAAACAAAAAGAACAATTTACCAGATGGTCAATTGTCAAAGGGCAATAAACAGAAAGATAATCCAGGATAATCCGGGATCAAGTAGTCACAAACTAAAGCCATACAATATCCAAAAATATGCATAAAACTGAATACCGGGTAATAAATAAAAATGTAATCCAGGAAAATCTGGTATTCAATTTTATACAAGTTTTTGGATTTTGTACGGTAAACTTCCGTATCTCTTGTGGTTAGGTCTGTGGTTTTAGTTTGTGACCCCTTACTCCCAGATTATCCTGGATTATCTTTCTGTTTATTACCCTTTGACCAGTAACCATCTGGTATTCTTGTTCTTTTTGTTTACTTTGTAACCTTCCTTTCATCTGTGTCTCATATGTGCCCAGACGATGCGTCAATAAACGTGAAAAGCACTTAGTACTGAACTTATGCTTGTCATTTCCTGTGGGATTCGCTTATACACTGGAGTCACGCACATCTACTATGATTTTTTCAGCATACATACACACACACACACACACACACACACACACACACACATATATATATATATATATATATATATATATATATATATATATATATATATATATATATATATATATATATATATACCAGGTGTTTCAAAATTAGAGGCCCCCTCCACAGAACAGATGGAAAGTTACAAAGTTTTCTGCTATAGCCTATCTCCAAGTACATTATTTAATGTTTCTATTAAGCTATTTTTCATTTTACATTTCTTGTATTTTCAGAGTGAGTGACGAAGTTAGATACAGCCATGGCTAATGACTCGGAGGAAATCAGATGGATTGATCGAATCCGGGCTATAACCTTCAGAGAGGCCAGGGATGCTGGCACATCCTTCATTTCACGTTCCTGGATAGCTAAATATATTAAAAGAGATGAATCCTTTGTTAAAAGAAACTGGAGCAAAAATCCATATGACCGTCATCACAAAAAGAGTGAGAATCTTGAAAGGCCTGAAGTCCTTTCTCAGGAGTCAAAAGACATCATAGCTGAGGCAGTGGGTAGACCAAGAAAGTCTTTATGTAAATTGGCACTTGAACTAGAAACAAAAAGGGGAAAGAAGAGAAGTTATAGTGCTGTATATCGTGTGTTGAAAAAATCTGGTATCAAGCCATTTCATGTTATCAGCAACAGAGAGAAGACCGTGCATGATTTTGTGGTTATTTCTTGATGATTGGGATGAAGCTGACTTTCTCCATGTTGCTGCATCAGATGAATTCTTCATTTACACAGTCAGGAAGCCAAATCATAAAAATTACATCATTTGGGCTGCAAAGTTGGATGATATCAGCGATGACGTGAACTATCGCCAAGTTGTGAAATTTCCTGAATGTTTGGGAATTTTTCTGTTTCACAGCCAAACGGTTAATGTAGATCATCAAAGAAAAAGGACAGTCATGGAATGGCAAATACTTCAGAGAAACTGTGCTTACTGGTGGAGTATTTCCTTTCCTCAAAGATCCTGAAAATGTGTTATCTGTTGAAGAAGTCACATTTTTGCATAAGGCACCATGTTTCAAGGCGCTTCAGACGAAGGAGCTGCTTTGAAAAAGTGGTATCGATTTCTTCCCGTCAAGTGAATTTCCAGGTAGCTCCCCTGACCTTAATGTGTGTGAAAACATTGGTAGTATCTTAAAGGATCGTGTTGAAGCACACACAGTGAACTATGATGGTATACCAAGCCTCGACCAGAGCCGTATATAGAGAGAGTTTGGCCAACCTTTCGACAGGACGCCATCTTGCTCCTGTCCTGTTCAGTCGCCCTTGGTTGTGCTCACCCACCTGAGCGATGTCTCAGCTCTTCTCTCTCTCTCTTTCTCTCTTCTCTATCTCTCTCTCTCTCTCTCTCTCTCTCTCTCTCTCTCTCTTATCATATGCTGCTGATTGTTAACTTAAGCTTTCTATCAACCATTATGATGTTTATTAAAACACTCATGATAATTTATAACTTTATTACAGTTTTAACTTTAAAATACATAACAAGTATTATGAAATATACATTGTTTCAAAATTCATTGTTTACCTATATTCATTACAGCTTTTTTCATCATCATACTTTTACTCCCTAATTCACTTCCTTTTGATTTTAACGACCGAGCCTTACGAACGTTCTCGTGTTTTTTAGCATAAATATATAATCTTAATGTGAAGAAAAACTTCAGGAGTCTACCCTTAATATCATGGCAAGAAGGAAAGGTTAAATTTTTTGTCTGACTGTTTGCCAAATGCACTAGTCGTCCTAATAAATTGCTCTTGTTTCCAAAACTATTTTCATTTGCCCTAAAAATATTTTCTGCATTTTGAAATAAACTGAGGCAGGCATCTGTGCTATAAACTAGACAGTTTTTTCTATATTCTTTTAACTGAGTCAACCTTTGAGAAGGATCTGTCTGTGTTGACTGACTGGTTGCTCTCTATTGTTTGAAGACAAAACCTACAATGATTATTTGACTTTTTAACCTTTTTTATGCAGTAACCAGCAATATAATGGAGGCTGCCCAGTTCTGCTTAATTCATTAAATTATCACTTGAGAATTGGTCAAAATCAGGTTCCTCAGTTTCATTTTCAGCATCACCACTTGTTTCAACATTGGGCTTATTCAGAAAGTCAACTAGAAACTCGCGGTCATCTACGTTATAATTACTTGCACTTGAACATTTCAGAAATTGTGCAACTGATATCAATTTCAGAGACTGTCGAAAGTCTAGGGCAGTTGGCACTGGGTTTTTCAGTCTTATGGAGCTAAACAAGTTTTCTAGGCAATCTTGGGTGAATCTGGATGTCAGTAAAAATCTGTGACCTTTGGCCAAATAATGACTTTGGAGATTAAGAATGGAAGTGGTAGACAATATCACTCCAGTTTGAACTGGCTTCCACTGTGCATTAAGTCCAATACGTATTTCATGAAACACCCTTGTAACTTGCTCAAGATGCAGTATAGCGTGCTTATAACATGATTCATTGACGTTACTTAGTGCCATGATTAGATGCCTACTTGACATTAAATCGAACCACTTATTTATCAGACCAATGAACCAAGCTGTTGTAAGTAAGTCTTTACTGTATCCTTCGCGTTCAACCAAGTACTGAAGTCCCCATTTGTATTATCGATACAAATCGGTGCAATGTAGGTGTTACTGTCATTAGCATACCCAGTTATATCTGAGTTTTGAAACAATACTAAAAATACATTCTACCAAGGTGAACGAGTTACTTCCCGCTCTGCTGGGTAGAAATAAACAATCACAACAACTGCTGCCTCAGATTCAAGCACATGAATGTGACTTGTTTGTCATGGATTTCATCATGTTGTATGTCTAAGAGATTAAGTCCCCAAAATTGTGGTAAGATATGTTAATTTACTTATAATATGTCTTTTTTGTACCTGTTTGATATGTTTTTATTTGTACCTTTGATATAGCCAATGGCATCCTACCAGTTTTGTATTACATGTGGATATACTAGCTTCGAAGACATTAGCCTAAAAGTGTTTTTATTTTGTTTCAGTTATACTCAATTAATGGCTCATGGTTTATATAATAAAGTAACTACAAAAGGACCATGGAATGTTATTGATACCCAGTTTGAGAATTAACACTGAACGGGGCTAAAATCAACAAATAAATACAGAGCCACGTACTGTCCACCACAAGGACAGTAGGAATTACCTAAAGGTTCTTTGCAGCGCCATTCGGCCCCCTCTCATTCCTTTTACCATACCTTCGTTCATATTTTTTCTTCAGTCTTAACTTTCCACCCTCTGCTAACAATTGTTTCAATAGGGCAATTGCGAGGTTTTCCTCCTGTTCCACCTTTATACTAACCTTTCCACTCGCAATTTTCCTTTCAGCGCTGAATTACCTCATAGGTCCCAGTGCTTGGCCTTTGGCCAAATTTTATATTCCATTCCATATTCTCTTTCTCTCTCTATCTCTCTCTCACACACACACAAACACACAGATAATTCATAGTTTATGTAAATTGAAGCCTCGTAATTTTGAGTGTAGGTTTTCAAATACTCTGGTTTTTTTTCCCCAAAAGTATCGGTATTATACATTCATTGATATTCCTCTTCGCTATCACGTAGGGGTGAGTGAATATTAAGAGAATATTCATTTACTGAATATTCGGCTCTGCGTCGGGGGCCAGGGGCAGGACCGTATCAGGGCGGTCAGACAGAGGCAAGATGGCGTCCATCGGTTAGAGACCTTGCCTGAGTGTTTCCGAGCATGGCCAAACTCTCTCTATATACGGCTCTGGCCTCGACGACCTGCGAAGAGAGGTGACCGAAGTGCTCAGGGAAATGGAGTTTGAGTCTCAGCTCTTTTGCGATTTGCTGAAATCATACCCCTCAAGAATGCAGGCTATGGTACAGGCAGATGGAGGCCACACAAAATATTAAATACTCAGAGAGAAACTTAAATAAATACTTGTTCTGAATTACTTTTGTTTTTGTCCATATCAATTTTAGTTTATGCTGTAGAGGGGGAGCTCTAATTTTGAAACACTTATATATATATATATATATATATATATATATATATATATATATATATATATATATATATATATATATATATATATATATATATATATATATATATATATATATATATATATATATATATATATATATATATATATATATATATATATATATATATATATATATATATATATATATATATATATATATATATATATATATATATATATATATATATATATATATATATATATATATATATATATATATATATATATATATATATATATATATATATATATATATATATATATATATATATATATATATATATATATATATATATATATATATATATATATATATATATATATATATATATATATATGTGTGTGTGTGTGTGTGTGTGTGTGTTTTGCATGTGTATTTGTGTGTTATGTGTGTGCGTCCCAACACCAAGTCTTTCCACCTGTGAGGGGCTTTAAAGGCTTGAAGATCACCAGTGAGCATCAGAAGTAAGGGCAGGTGATTGCTCTGTTGTACAGCCATGCTCAAATGTGATACAACATGAATTTTTTTGTATCGTCCAAAACCTAAGATGCAGCGTAAAACGTCGTGCGGTTGCCAAGCATTGTTAAACTTTTTTAATTCCTATGTCATACATGTCAATAACTTTGTGAATTCACGTTCAATATTATTTTCTCTATGGATATATATAACATCATTTATGCGCTGGTATCATTCGCAATTTATGCTTAGCTCAGAGCATGGAGTGATAAAGTTAACAATGCTGTTAATGCCAGCGCTCTCAACTTGCTACTCAACATATAAGAGTAGACCTAATATGCTCAATGGTCATTATAAAATTTTCAAAATAGGAACATGAGTTACAAAAGTTTTTCTCTGAATTCTGAAGTTTTAGTCTATGCTCAAACTGCGTATATGATGCTAAAGATTTATAGGCCTAACAAAAATAATCTAAGTCTTCTGAGATGTAATCTCTGTTTCTAAAGAATGTATTTTTAGAGATGACCTGTTATTTGAAGAATAAAAGATGATGATATTATATCAAGAAGATAGCTATTAGTGTAAATATTTATCATTATTAATGCCAACACCTATGCAACACTTGTTTTGAAACTCTCTAAGAATTTAATTTTCTTGAAAGTTCGTATGCTTACTTTTGTTGTATAATTGATTAATTCATAAGGTAACTCGAACTGTAAGATTTGTGTTGATTACTTCGTATCCACTCTGGCTAGAAATTGTTAGTACAGAAATGTTAATGTCAAGTGCAATGTATTTTTATCAAGTAAAGAAATCTAATACACCCAGGCCTAGGAACAAAATCTTGACATTGACAGAAGTGTTATTTCATAGGCAATTTTTATTTTATTAAAATCCAAATATTCCTATAACAGTATAAATTAAATACTTTCAAGACTTTCATTGTCTCTTCACATCGTAGACCTATGTTCCAGCTAGTTCAAGTTGCCACCACTCAAATGGTTGTCACACAGGCCCCGCCGACCTGTTGATATATTCACTTAGCTTTTTTTCAACATTGAGGTGTAAAAATAATCAGACAGGACTATTTAAAATTTTAGGTTGCAATGCAAGCAATATCAGTGTTATGAAGTTTTTCTTAGTTTTTAAAAATTATTTTACCATTTGAACCTAGGTTTCATGAAGACCTTTTTTTTTTGTTGTTGTTGAACGCACTGGTGCTGGGTGAATGAAAGTTTTGGAAATATTTTGTATCTGTTTTTCGAAATTTTGTTACAAGTAATATTTTCTTACAGAGCAGTTATATATGATAGATTTCACTCTTATGACACATACTATGGCCTTATTCTATAAAATAAACTTGTTTTCACATTCAAATAAAATATAAATATGCAGCATATTAGTTGCCAGTTGGTGAATTTTGAACGAAATCCTAGGCAGTCATGTAGCATCACTTACGAGCATGGTTGTACAAGGTCCTAGAGACTGAAGTTAGACCTTTATGACGGCGCTTAGCTGAGGTGGACTAATAGGCCCCACACGCCCACCCAAAAACCCTCCATCCCTAGTCTGTGGAGATGTAAGGTCGTTTAAATAATGAATGTCTTTCATGTCATGAGTGGGACATAAACTATCAGACACCCTAGTAGAAAATAGCCTTTGATGCTATTCAGTTGCCAGAGGGGGAAAAAGATTTCTACTGAATGAAATGCCTAGGCATAAGGCTTCCACAACAGTAATCACTCCATATATACACATAAAAGGCTCACCACCAGTGCACAGAACCTTATTACGCACACACTGCACCATATTCTCATTCCTTACCTCTTTCACGAAATATACCCAGCACATGCTAGGCCTCATACAACCTTTTTATGAGTCCAATGTCCTCCACTTATTCCACATGACTAAACCAATGCTAGCATTCAGATCCACTCTTCGCGTGTACTGACATTTGTGCCTCTTTGAATATATCTCCACGTTTCTCATTTCTTCAATTCTTCTTAATCCATGCTCCTTACTTCACAGTTGAATTCTTTATCACCCATACATTTACTCTACAGAACTATAAGAATCAACAACGTTAATTTTACCGTCATCCATATTAACATTCATTTCTTCTTCTTCCTGGTTTCCATTTATTGTCACAATTTTACTTTTGCTAAAACCTACTCTCAACTTTTCCCTTCTGTAAACACTTTCAAACACTTTCACTATTTTTTGCAGTTTCTTTTCGCTATCGCCAGTCAGTATGCACCACATGCAGGCACTGACCATTCCATAATCCACTTACAATTAATTTTCTTATCTTATAACTTTTCTTGAACAGCTTTTCTTTCTCTGAATTTTATGTCACTCCATCCATAAAGATGTTGAATAGTCATGGAAACATAACACACGTGTCCTTATATTCTAACACAAATTGCTTCCTGTCTTAAAACTTTTAATAGTTTTCAACAGCTTGTCTTCTGCACCATATATCCTCAACATCCGCCAGATTACTTGGCTATCAGCTCTGTCATAATATTTTTGAGGCCCATGCTTGCCACACAGCTTATCCTCTACTTTCAAACTCCTCACATAAAAGTTTCATAACAAACACTTAATTCACATACCATCTTGCTTTTTCAAAACCAAAGCATTGGTTTTTTTATCAGCTTCTACCATCTGTCTTATTTTTGCATCAAAATTTTATCATAAACCTTCTCTATCGTACTTATTAATGCTATGCTCCATAATTCCTACTGTCTCTTCTCTCTCCTTCACTTTTAGGAAAATGAATATTTAATCCTCTGACTAATCTTTTTCGGAGTTTACCCTTTTCCAGACATACCTTTTAGACCCTGGTTTGCCACTCAACCACACTATCACCAGTGTAGTTTAGTATATCTAGAGTAATCCTACAGCATCTGGTATCTTTCTGTACGTCATCTGTTTAATTGATCTTATGTCCTCAACGGTCCTTTCCATTAACAATCACAAGCTTACACTAACCACATTCTTTAGCTCTGCCTCTTCCTTACATTCTAAACTCGAAAAATCTTCAAAGCACTGACTCTGTCAGCCTAGGACTGTTTATTTCAGACATCTTTTCACTTGCATATCTCACTCTAAGATTCGAAAGTTCATTAATCTTCCTCTTTCCCTTTCCGTCCTTGTTGAACAATTCCTTATTCTTTTTTCTTTTTTTAAGTTCTTGCTCACCTTCACCCCTCTTTTATATTGATTGTCTTCCTTTTCTCTGTCACTTTCTTCTTGACTGCCCCATCAATCCTCCAGTGTGCCTGCTACTGCACCCTAAATAAACTCCTTTTTCCTTCACTAAACCTCTCATTTTCCCATCCAGTCAGTGACCATTTTACCATCTCCTTCTACCTTCCCGTGCCCACAAACAATATTTGGTGTCCCAATTTTTGAAAACTTACAAACTCTTCATATACACTATCACCACCATGTCTTCAGCCTTAACCCAAAACCATCTATTTTCTCTTTAAGTATTCTTCTAACTTTCTTTCTCAACAAACTTGTTTGTTTTGACAACATTCGCAGCCAATTTTTTACACAATACTCTCCAAGTTAAAATTACCCCTATTTCATATTTCTCTCCGGCCAAATATTGATCAAGAATCCTCTAGCACTACTTTTTTCACCATTATATCCGTCAGTTTGTTCTTTTATCTACTCTTTATTAAGAGACAATATAGCAAGTTCTTTACCTCACCTCTTTGCCAAAAATACTCATGAATTGTCTTCTTCCGAAACAGGCAAGTCTAACAGTGTTTCAAAAACTAGATTCTCTCCATTCTTCAGGAACTCAATGTCTGCTGAGTTACATCCTTGCATTTAAATAACCTTTCCTTTGCATTTAAATCACTTAACACAACCATCCATTCTTATCCTCCGAACCTAGCCATGTAGAGATTCAAACTTTCCCGGGTAAATCATATTTCACTCTCATTCTTTTAAATTCCAGAACTATAAACACTCAATACCAGATCTTTATCTCCAGTCACACTAAATGTGAATCATTCAGTTCTTGAACTAACATTGTTGTACTTTTTCATTTGTCTCCAAAGTTTCCCTGACATTACAAGCTCTGCTCTTCCCCAAGCTCTATAGCTTTTAACTACCAAAAACACAATAAATCTTTGTACATTCTCTACATCACTCAAAGTTCCAAAGACTCAAGCTTTTTCTCTTTAAAATGATCAGTTATCGTACATATCTCCTCTTCTGCATAACATCCACCCGTCTTCAGAATCCCAGGAGTTATTATTTTTCTTTCCGTTCATCTTTCTTGCAGTCTCAATACAGGGAATAAGGCTGCACACCCCATGCCATTGCCCCTGCTATTTGATGACTTTCGCACAACATAAAATGGACAGAAAAGCGTTTAATTTCTTTCCCCAGTATCCCATATGAGGAATAGCAAGATTGCTATTGGCCTCATTCAAGCTATCTATTGCTAACAACGGGTCCAAAGCCCTTTACTATGTGCTCCTCTCCCAGAGCTATTTGTGCATCCTGGGCCGGTCCTCGGTAACTAGATTGGCCGATGCAGAGGCTCAACTATCATTTGGTGAAGATTTCTTGGTCACAATCCTCCACTAAGCAGTATTCTGCCTTGGGGTATGAAGTAATATAATCTCATATATATATATATATATATATATATATATATATATATATATATATATATATATATATATATATATATTGTAAAGAGTAGCGCCAAAATCCGCTAGGAAACTCTTCTCCTTCCTGCTTTGGGTTGGTTTGAACCTTTGAAGGTCGGGGTAATAGGGGCTCAGAGAAAATATAATAGTTTGGGGACAGTAAACTGGCTTTGCACTGTTTTCTTTGGTACAGGAAAGAAAATCGTTTTCTATGATATCCGGGTGCGACCTGGGTCAGGACATCGCCCTCCCCTACCCCTGTCCAGAAGCAATAAAAGGTCAGGGCCAGGACAGCTCTCTCTCACACGCTCGCTAGTTTAAGCCAAGCAGTCACGCCTCTGCGGGGCCGTTGCCCTGCCCTCCTCTTCCGCTCGCCGCCACGTGGATCCCATCGCCGCCCTGTGTGCCCCGTGTTCCATTCCACGTGGCCTTAGAAGACTGCAAGGGGATTGCAAGTCCTCCAAACGCGAGCTGACATTAAACGGCGGCCTTTTCATCATCCCAAGGGCGCCCTTTTCCGCCCCAATCTACGACTTGAAGAAATACCTTGGAGAGGGAGGCTACCATTTGTCCACGCTTCCACACGTGTTTCTCGGCAGAAGACGTCGTCATCCCTACGCCCCTACAAATGTGGTAATGTACCCAAAACGAGTTGCTAGTCACGATTACTTAGCCCTTTTGCATTTATTAATCTCTGGGCCTATAACTTTGTGTTCCCTGATATTCCTTGGTTCAAGCCAGGCCCACGTGTTCACAGCTTCTTTCCTCTGAGTCACAAGTAACGCCTCGGGAGTCCTTGGCGCCTTCAGTGCACCCCCGAGTAATTCAATCCCCAAATTCCAGCATTAGATGTGTAACGTGGGTCCAAATATCGTTTCAGAAAGACGCCTGTAGCAGAATTATCCTTGGTCCGTGTTCCTGGCATTCCTAAGCTCCCCCTTCGGGAGGACTTCTACGGCAGTAATTTACCGTATTTTCAGTTAATTTTCCTTTTGACCTTGTGTGCTATCAAATATAACTATTTTTATATCCACGTGTTTCACGCACTTCCCTAGTGAAGAGCCCTCCGCTCCGTGTACTTCTTTTTTTGTTTGTGTTTTATATGTCCTGGGTATCTTACAAGGCCATTTTCGAGTAAAGTAATAATTGTGGAGTCATAAGATCCACCTGCACCAGGAAACATATAAAAATGGCGACCTGACCAGTGATTCTCGTAATGATTGCATCCCCCCCCTCTTCCCCTTTGTTGTTTGTGTTGCAATTTGTAAAATCAGCAATTAGCTCAGCTAAGCTGGATACGAGACAGATTACGAACCTTTGAAAAGCCAGCGCAACAGGCCAAGGAAATTCTGCGTAAGTAAACTGTGTTTATTTAGCGTAGGACGCTGTAGAAAACGTGACTAGTCCTAGGAATTTTTTTTTATATAGTAGGGCGCATGTCCGAGGAAAACGAGAGAGAGAATCGCCGAAAACTTAGCTTTGGAAGCCTTTGCACGCGGCTTGCATGCCATTCAATTAGGTTATACAGGTGATAAATCATTAAAGGAATAGTGCGCATATTCCTCCTGTAGAAACGAGTGATTTCGAAACCGAATCATTAGATATAGGCGCGAGACCTCGACGTCAACCACGTGTTCGAAAGTCAGATTAGCATTGCTGACGCATTTTTACCCTCTCTCTCTCTCTCTCGTTTTAGAAATAGGAGCGAAAGCGTATATTATACGCCCAGGACAACAACCGTTGGGTCAACAACCGTGTTTACGTCGTTCATTCATTTGGCGCAGACGGCCTTGACCGTCCATTCCATGGCCCAGTTAGGAAAACATTTGTTTGTTTGATTTGCTTCGCTCTACCAAATTGTTTTGCATTATTGGGGGTCTGACATTATATGTTCTGTATTGTTCTGTTTTTTTTTTGTGTTTTGGTTTGTGCTTTTACTACGGCTGCGTGTGTTGCCTATCTGTTGTGAATGTGGGATGGCCACCCACCTAATTGCCCTTGAGAATTACACTTCTCCCATAAGTCAGTAAAACTAGCGCCCTCGCTGATCAGACGTCGTCTGTGCGGAAATTCCGGGCGCCCATATATTCTATTCTTGTCCCCAATAAATCCGTGTCGTCGGTCCGATTGGTGAGACCAATTCATTTTCCATTCAGTCCCCAAGTGAGCCCGTTTCGTCGGTAATTCGGAGACCTAAATATATATCCCAATCTAGTCCCCAAGTAAGCCCGTTTTGTCGGTAAATCCCTATACATCCCGTCTTGTCCCCAAGTCAGCCCGTTTGTCGTTACCTTGGGAGACCAATCATTGCTAACTCATCGTCCCCAATCAGCCCGCTTCGTCGGTAAATCGGAGACCAATCATTGCTAATTTATCGTCCCCAATCAGCCCGCTTCGTCGGTAAATAGGGAGACCAATCATTGCTAATTTATCGTCCCCAATCAGCCCGTTTTGTCGGTAAAGTAGGGAGACAATCATTGCTAATTCATCGTCCCCAATCAGCCCGCTTCGTCGGTAAATAGGGAGACCAATCATTGCTAATTCATCGTCCCCAATCAGCCCGCTTCGTCGGTAAATCGGGAGACCAATCATCGCTAATTCATCGTCCCCAATCAGCCCGCTTCGTCGGTAAATAGGGAGACCAATCATTGCTAATTCATCGTCCCCAATCAGCCCGCTTCGTCGGTAAATCGGGAGACCAATCATTGCTAAATTCATCGTCCCCAATCAGCCCGCTTCGTCGGTAAATCGGGAGACCAATCATTGCTAATTCATCGTCCCCAATCAGCCCGCTTCGTCGGTAAATAGGGAGACCAATCATTGCTAATTCATCGTCCCCAATCAGCCCGCTCCGTCGGTAAATCGGGAGACCAATCATTGCTAATTTATCGTCCCCAAGTCAGCCCGTTTTGTCGGTAAATCGGGAGACCAATCATTGCTAATTCATCGTCCCCAATCAGCCCGCTTCGTCGGTAAATCGGGAGACCAATCATTGCTAATTCATCGTCCCCAATCAGCCCGCTTCGTCGGTAAATCGGGAGACCAATCATCGCTAATTCATCGTCCCCAATCAGCCCGCTTCGTCGGTAAATAGGGAGACCAATCATTGCTAATTCATCGTCCCCAATCAGCCCGCTTCGTCGGTAAATCGGGAGACCAATCATTGCTAAATTCATCGTCCCCAATCAGCCCGCTTCGTCGGTAAATAGGGAGACCAATCATTGCTAATTCATCGTCCCCAATCAGCCCGCTTCGTCGGTAAATAGGGAGACCAATCATTGCTAATTCATCGTCCCCAATCAGCCCGCTCCGTCGGTAAATCGGGAGACCAATCATTGCTAATTTATCGTCCCCAATCAGCCCGCTTCGTCGGTAAACCGGGAGACCAATCATTGCTAATTCATCGTCCTCAATCAGCCCACTCCGTCGGTAAATCGGGAGACCAATCATCGCTAATTCATCGTCCCCAATCAGCCCGCTTCGTCGGTAAACCGGGAGACCAATCATTGCTAATTCATCGTCCCCAATCAGCCCGCTTCGTCGGTAAATCGGGGAGACCAATCATTGCTAATTCATCGTCCCCAATCAGCCCGCTTCGTCGGTAAATCGGGAGACCAATCATTGCTGATTCATCGTCCCCAATCAGCCCGCTTCGTCGGTAAACCGGGAGACCAATCATTGCTAATTCATCGTCCCCAATCAGGTCTTCGTCGGTAAATCGGGAGACCAATCATCGCTAATTCATCGTCCCCAATCAGCCCGCTTGTCGGTAAATCGGGAGACCAATCATTGCTAACCCATCGTCCCCAATCAGCCCGCTTCGTCGGTAAATCGGGAGAGCTAACCCATTGTCCCCAATCAGCCCGCTTCGTCGGTAAATCAGAGACCAATCATTTCTAACCCATCGTCCCCAATCAGCCCGCTTCGTCGGTAAAATCAGGAGACCAATCATTGCTAATCCATCGTCCCCAATCAGCCCGCTTCGTCGGTAAATCGGGAGACCAATCAGCTACTCATCGTCCCCAATCAGCCGCTCCGTCGGTAAATCGGGAGACCAATCATTGCTAACCCATCGTCCCCAATCAGCCCGCTCCGTCGGTAAATCGGGAGACCAATCAGACGTCCTTTGGAAAAGGGTCCAAGATTCCCACAGCTCTGGGAAATTAATTCTGTGGCTACTAGCGTCCTCTCCCGCCTGCAAAATGTCGACAAGGTCTCAGCAGAGCGAGGATTTCAAGTTCTTCAAGCAGGAAGGAACTCGGCTTTCCGGGAGAGAACTAAGAGACTGGGCAGGAGAGGATGGACGGAACGGGAGGCAGAACGACAGGCTCAGGAGAGACGAGAAGAGAAAGACGCAAGGCAGAACGAGAAGCAGAAAGACAGGCTCAGGAGAGATGAGAAGCAGCAGAGAGGGAAGAAAGGGACAAGCAGCGTGCCCATGAACTCGCAATGCTGCAACAGAGTGGCCCCTTCGCCTCCCCTGCCCCCAGGGGATGAGTGCCTTCAGCCAGGCTCTCGCCTGCATGCCGAAGTGGACGGAGGCCGAGCCGAGGTGTGGCTCGACAGCGCCGAGACAGTTTTAAAGGCCTGCCCCTGAGTGCAGCTGAACTCTCCCTGGTGTTGGGCAAGTTCCTTGGAGGGAGGCCTGATTGCCTACAGGGCCCTCCCGCCGGAGGAGCAGGAAAATTGGGGGATCGTACGCCAGACTATCGCAAAGGCGTACGAGATAACCCCTGAACGCTGGAGGAGGCGCTGGCGAGGGCAGGTGAAAGAGGCCAACCAAACCTGGGCAGACTGGGCCTACCAGTCCGAGCGTGCCCGTGCCAAATGGTTCGAGTCCGTGGGGGTTACGACCCTCAACGATGCAATCGAACAGATAAAAATAGAGAACTTTCTACTCTACACCCCTCCGGCCCTCGCCACGCACGTCGCCGAGAGGAGCCCCGACGTTGGTGGAATGCTGTCGCATCGCCGACTCCTGGGATACTCATCACCCCAGGAGAGCTCCTCCAGCGCAAAGTTACTCCACCTGCCTTCCTTTGGTGCCCCTCCGCCGAAGAATGGGCAATCACAGAAGCCCGTTGTGTGCGGGTTCTGTAAAAAGATCGGGCATGCCAAGGAGCAATGCCGCAGTAAACCACCCGCGTCTCTCTCTCCCGACAGCCCCTAATAAGTCGCCTGCGCCCTCTGCCGGGCAGTGCGAAGAGATTTCAGCCAAACCTTTTGCACGGCGTGCAAGGTTTATGGCCACTCTTCCTCATGGGCAAAATGCCCTAGAAATAATAAGGCAGGAACTCCCGCCGTCGCCCTGGCAGTAACGAATCCCGAGTCCTTAGGCCCTCCTGCCGAGGGTCCCATCTATGTGGCACCTCCTCGAGGTAAATACTCAGCACGCCAGGTCAAGGCATTTGACGACTCTGGCGCGCAAATTTCCTCATAAGTGAGGGACAAAGTTCCCTATGGAGCTATAATAGACCGACGCAAGCTCGTCACCATTGAGGGCATTAACAATTTTAAAATGATCCTCCCTACGGTCCAACTGAGGGTCACCCGACCCCACAGAGCCAGGACCCTCGTCTCGCCGCCAGAAGCGAAACACATTCCAGGAGACTATGACGTCCTCCTGGGCCAAGACTTTACGTCCCATTTCAAGCCACCACCATTCCGGGGTCCCCATTCCTCAATAAATCATCCAAATCCGAGTCCAGTGCCCGGCACGGCATCCGTGCCAGTGCCGAGGCTCAGCCAGATCTCCTTCAGGAGAATCTCGGCCTTCAGCTCCTCTGCCAGTGCCCCTTCGGCGCACTGAGCAGTGCCAGTCTCCGTCCGTCCAGACAGACGAGACCACCACCACATCGCCACCAGCGCCAGTGCCAATGTCAGTGCCTGAGCTGGTCACCCTGCAAGCAAGTCGACCCCCCCCCCTCCGGCCGTCCCCTCTCTCTCGCCGCCCGCCGCAGATTCTTCCGCGAGTCATGATTCTGCCCCGCCTTCCTGGGCCGATGAACTCTGCGATCTGCGCCGGTTAATGTCCGAGATGGCGAACAAGATTCCTGGGTCAGTTGTCGCAGCAGCTGACCCAGATGGCACCTTGCCGCCCCTTTGGCCTCGGGCCCTCCGATTCCCCGGCCAAGGACAACGGTCCAAGGAGGAGAGAGGTTCGCGGCGGAGTTACCACGGGTGTGGGCGATCGCAGGTAGTCCACAAGGAGCCCTGAGCTCTTCTGGCCCCTGTGCAAACCTGGCATAGGGCCCCTTCTTCATCTTTGAACGTCTTGGCACCTTTCATCCAGGAGAGGATGTCAAGGCCTTCCGCCTATCTTCTTCCTTTCCTTTGGAATTTCTATCCCTCATCCTTCTCTATCGATCTTTCCTTCACACTTTCCCTTACTTACCACCGCAAGCGGCAGTTAACATATGGGATATCATCCCCCTTTAAAATGCACAAATCATTTTATTTTGAAGCAGTAAGAGAGACAGAGTGGGAAGTGGCACGCCCTTACGCCCGTCCTTTGGCACAAGGCAGGCGTGTCAACTCTTCCTGAAGGGGTCGCGCATTTTGGGTTTCTTTTCCCCGCCCTTGGGCTAAGAGTTAGCTCTGACCGTCGTCTGTTGGCGACGGAAGTTAGAAAAAGAAGTAAATCATAAATACCTCACTCTGTTATCCTTTATTTTCTACGTATATTATTTACTTTTGCATTTAATCTTTTTTTTTTTACGAATCTTGAGTCACAAGACTCCTGCCCTTACGAATTTTAACGTTGCCTTTTTAATCACCGCGGTGCGGCCCGCCCTTTAGTATGAAGTAATATCCTTCGTTGTTGTTCTGTGTAGTTTCCTTTATTTTTATTTACATTTTTTTTTTTTTTTTTTTAATTATCCCTGTGGAGAATGTTATCCTTGTCCATTTTCCCTTCATTTGTTTATCCTCCCATTCATAAGTCGAGTAGTCTATTTTTAGCTTACACCCGAGTTGTAAGCTGCAGACGTTAAAAATTTAGCGTCATTTAAGTTGGCGAGTTAAAACCCGCGAATAATCTCTTTGCCTCACAGCTGTCAAGTTCTTGCCCCTTCAGATTTACGTTCGTGGGAAATATTAGTTATGCTCGTCGAGCTTGTGAACAATTGGAGGTCGATTGAAAAGAAGAATTGAATTCTATTATTACAATTTTGGTAAAGGGGATATTATTTAATACCTACAGTGTATTGTCACGAATGCCGCCTCTTCAAGGCACAAGTAATAGCATGCCTGTAATTCCAGGATAGCATTAAGGAATCAGTGGGTTTACATTTGTTTCCTTTTAAATTCTGCCTTGTATGTTTTATTTTGTTGTTGTTATTTTGAAATTTTGAAGTGTTCTTTGTTTATTTTCTTTTGAGCGCCTTATTACCCCAGTAAAGTAAATCGAATAAAGAATGGGTAGAAACAGTACTTAGGAAGTATTTGAGCAATAATTAATTTGCAAGCAAGTTTACCCTTTTATTGTATATTCTAAATTGCACTCTGCTCCTAAAGTAAACCTTCAGTTTGTTATTGATTAGTGTGGCATCAGAGTTTTACAAATAAAGTAAAGTAAAGGTTGTAGCAAAGTAAAAGATAGAATAAAGTCGAACGTTTTCTTCGCTCATTTTTGCTTTTGTCAATATTCGCACCCGTTTATAGGTGTGAATATTATCTTGCCAGGGGAGCTGTAAAGAGTAGCGCCAAAATCCGCTAGGAAACTCTTCTCCTTCCCTGCTTTGGGTTGGTTTGAACCTTTGAAGGTCGGGGTAATAGGGGCTCAGAGAAAATATAATAGTTTGGGGACAGTAAACTGGCTTTGCACTGTTTTCTTTGGTACAGGGAAAGAAAATCGTTTTCTATGATATCCGGGTGCGACCTGGGTCAGGACATCGCCCCCCCCTACCCCTGTCCAGAAGCAATAAAAGGTCAGGGCCAGGACAGCTCTCTCTCACACGCGCTCGCTAGTTTAAGCCAAGCAGTCACGCCTCTGCGGGCCGTTGCCCTTGCCCTCCTCTTCCGCTCGCCGCCACGTGGATCCCATCGCCGCCCTGTGTGCCCGTGTTCCATTCCACGTGGCCTTAGAAGACTGCAAGGGGGATTGCAAGTCCTCCAAACGCGAGCTGACATTAAACGGCGGCCTTTTCATCATCCCAAGGGCGCCCTTTTCCGCCCCAATCTACGACTTGAAGAAATACCTTGGAGAGGGAGGCTACCATTTGTCCACGCTTCCATACGTGTTTCTCGGCAGAAGACGTCGTCAGCCCTACGCCCCTACAAATGTGGTAATGTACCCAAAACGAGTTGCTAGTCACGATTACTTAGCCCTTTTGCATTTATTAATCTCTGGGCCTATAACTTTGTGTTCCCTGATATTCCTTGGTTCAAGCCAGGCCCACGTGTTCACAGCTTCTTTCCTCTGAGTCACAAGTAACGCCTCGGGGAGTCCTTGGCGCCTTCAGTGCACCCCGAGTAATTCAATCCCCAAATTCCAGCATTAGATGTGTAACGTGGGTCCAAATATCGTTTCAGAAAGACGCCTGTAGCAGAATTATCCTTGGTCCGTGTTCCTGGCATTCCCAAGCTCCCCCTTCGGGAGGACTTCACGGCAGTAATTTACCGTATTTTCAGTTAATTTTCCTTTTGACCTTGTGTGCTATCAAATATAACTATTTTTATATCCACGTGTTTCACGCACTTCCCTAGTGAAGAGCCCTCCGCTCCGTGTACTTCTTTTTTTGTTTGTGTTTTATATGTCCTGGGTATCTTACAAGGCCATTTTCGAGTAAAGTAATAATTGTGGAGTCATAAGATCCACCTGCACCAGGAAACATATAAAAATATATATATATATATATATATATATATATATATATATATATATATATATATATATATATATATATATATATATATATATATATATTAGTGATAAAAAATAATCAAATTATCGCCAGCAATACCCAAGCATCAGCTAAAACCTATTAGAAGAGAAAGTGTGCCACATTAAACTAAGCACCTTCTGTCAGATATTTGGTGTACAGTGAGTTCCTCGTAGAAATACTTAACCAAATCTGTGTTCTTTTGTGCCCTTTCCTTGTCGAAAAGCGCTCTTCCGTAAGTGTTAGCTATTTCAGGCTTGCAAGAGTGAAGGACCTGAAAACTGGTGAGGGATGGAGTTATTTCGGATAGCTTTCCTTATTTGCTCCGCTGCATGTTTATTGATATACCTTTATTTATATGTTTTAATATCTTTTTTTTTTTTCCTGTTCTCACAAATGGTTTGTGGAAGCTTGCTTTGCAAGGTAAGGCGTTCTGATTTATTTTCTTCGATTAAAATGTCTTGAATAATGATAGTAATATTTCCTATTCACCTTTTTTAAAGCACCCTAGGAAAAGTTCTGGTACCTGTATGTTATCCAATTCATAGTCAAACTCATCAGTCACACGATGTCATAAATCATACGAAAGCCTGTATATAAGAGGATGATAACTGGTTGCGTGAGGCACCTTCAAAAATAATCCGTACGGCAGCACTTGAACGCTATCAGTACACTTCAAGCAATTACAATTATCACCTGAAGAATCTCTTAGGAAGGCCAATGAAAGGTATTTTATGTATACGTTGTGGAGATTATTTCCTTATGAAATTTTTTTTTCTTTAAACCGCTATTTTCCACCTTAAACTGTTCCGCCCGCGTTCTTCGGGGATTCAGGTACCAACTGACACTTACGTGACAGATTGTACTGTAGGCAACTCAGGCGACGGGCTCTTATCATACTTAGCTTGCCTCACCCGAAGGTGGGAAGCCCATTATCATATATGGCGGCAGTATCACGTGCAGCTCGTCAAATCTTCACGGTGAAGCGTTTTTAACTCAGTGAGAGAAAGGGAGGGGGAGATATGGAGTTTATCTTTTTTTTCAGTTACAAGATTTTTTTGGTTCAAATTTAGTCTATTTTATGATAAATCATAAAATAGACAATCATATTGTTGATGTCATGTTAGCTATTTTTATGTTTAGGTTTAGCGTAATATCTAATATTATGCAGAACTTAAAAAAGAATTACTTGAAAGTAAAAAAAAAAAAAAAAAACTTGAAAATTCAAAGATATGCAGACTCTTAGTATCTGTACTCACTGCCTCTGCCACAATAGATTGAAATAAAAAGGAATGATGAGAAATAATGATATACTTGTGAGAAATTATAGATATTTTAACATAAGGGCGCTACAAACTGTCTTGGTTAGTTGCTGGTGTAAGTATGCAAGTGTGTATAATAATCTCACTTAGAATAGGTTCACCGCCATCAAATATATTATAATCGTTATCCAGCGTCATGCGATACAAAGGGCCTCTGTCAAAATCCGCCACTCGTGTTTTTCCTGTGCTTTCACTCTCATAAATCTTCACTCATCTCCAGCCTCTTGTCCCATGGTTCTTATCAATGTGTCTCTAGGGTTTCTAACTGAAAGGGTGGTGGGAAGGACAAGTCTCGGCCTTCTCCTATCCTTTTCCGTAATTTTCATTATAGTTATCATTTTTTACTTTACCCAGTCGGCTGATTCCTGGTGTTCTTATTGAAACTTTATTCTAAAATGGGTACGATATTTTACTCATAGTTTCATTGTCATTCCGTGATTCATGTTTGTAAAGCATGATAGTTCATTCCAGCTTAATGTACAAAATTACTTTCGTGTTTAATTTTAGTTTGACTGCTTTCCAAAATTTATCCAAAACGTTCTAGTTATTATTCCTAGATTTATAAAAGTTTCTTTCATATTTCAAGTTACAACCGCGCTTATTATCACAAAGTAAGATATCACCTACGTTGTCCAGAGCAACTGACTGGAGAGAGAGAGAGAGAGAGAGAGAGAGAGAGAGAGAGAGAGAGAGAGAGAGAGAGAGAGAGAGAGAGAGCGTGTCAAACTTTGCATCCTTTCGTTAACAGGAGGGTTTTGGCCCCCTCCGGAGAACAACTAGATTGCCCTCTACTCCGACCGCCCCTCTCGTTTCAACTTTCTTTCCTGTCCTAATCTCCTTATCCCCTCCAAGAAGCACTTTCAAGGCTCACCTACAGTTTTCCTCTGATAAAATTCACGAGCAAGAAATAGTGGAGAAGTGGGTCCCCACTATTAATGGCAGCCAGGTCATTTTAAGAAGCATGACACGAAAACGGCTTGCACCTGCGGAAAACGTCACGGGGATATGACGATCACTTGGCAATGGGTTCCATTGCCCTTTACAAACATGCCCTCCAGACTTAACGCCCTAGACGAACAAGTCCCACCTAAGATAGGATGTCCTTTAGAAACCAATCAACCAAATGCCAAGATCCTGCATCGGCCTACAAGCCCTCGCATAGGAGAGTAGCCCGTGATCTTCTCGCCGCATGAGGTCTTCCTTCAACGTTGCTTGCTTATTATAAGACAAAAAGAAGCATGCGCTCGGCGATTTCGTGTAGCTGGCTGGAGCGCAATTTAGAGGTGGCGCATCCCCTGAGGGTTCCTGAGAGTCGAGCGATGGTGCTGAGTTTGAACTAAGTTGACACTTCCGTGATCTTGCAGAGAAAGCCCAGGGGTCCCCTTTTAACTGTATAAGGAACTGAGGACAGTGCACCGTCTGACCTGAGCTGACAATTTCCCTTGTGGTAATTAAACCCAACGTCAGAGATCCACAGTATAGACGACAGCGAGGCGCCTTAGAGGCACAACCAAAGTTAAGAAATAAGTAACTAGAGCGAGTTAATTCAGAAAAGGGAGAAGTAAATATTGTGAGAGTAATGTAAAGAGTGAAATGACAATCAACTTTTCGTAAATTGTTTGGATGTTTCTCGTAAATAGCTGAGTAGTTATTCATCGCCTCGATTGTTTCTGTAATGGAGAAAGCTATTGTTTTAGTGAACTGTTATTCTACTGTTGTGAAACATTCTTAGGCTCACTGATTAATTACAGATCCCCGTAAAGAATCAGAAAAGCATTGCCTTATCCTTTCAAGTCTCTTTTAGTCCGTCAAACTCCTGTCATTTAGTGTTACAAAGAGGTTCGTAAACATGAACCGGTAAAACTTAGATAATTTCCACTCTAAAGTAAGTACCTGACTGATTCTTCAGAGATGGTGATTGTAATTGTTGTTGTGTTCATCCTCAAGTGGAGCAAAATCAGGGATACCAAGTTTAATTGCTGCATCAGTGGAAGAGAGCAGGGCTAATTTTATTTTCTATTTACTCAGTTAACTGTGTGTATCATTGTAGATATTTTCATGTGTCAACTGTACCTGTGAATTCCTAGATTGATGAATATTCTTTATAATAAAGTTTTCTTTCATATTTAAATTACAACCGCGCCTAACTAACCCTTTAGGGCAGAATTCGGAATGAAATTTTGGAACAGATTTCTGTATTACTGTCTCTAATTTTCCTTTTCCGTTGCATTTTATCATTGCAATTGAGAGTTTGTTTTAATGAGTAGCTTAAAGTAACTCACTTGATTCTTCTTCTTCAATTCAAGAGTGTCTCGCTCACTACGGGAATGCTATTGCTGCCGTAATGTTGATAAGGCTTTTCCTTGAGCGTTAATATAAAATAATGAAAGACTGCGGTAAGCTCTCCTCACCCGTTAGACCCCATAGTGGGGTAGTGCCGTCAGTGCACCTCACGCGGTGCACTGTAGGCATTACTCAAGGTTCACTGCGACGTTCTTTCGGGCCGTAGCCGCAACCCCGTTCACTCCCTCTACGGTATCTCCATTCATATTCTCTTTCCTCTATCTTGCTATCCACTCTCTCCTAACATTTGTTTCAAGTGCAGCTGCGAGGTTTTCCTCCTGTTACACCTTTCAAACCTTTCTACTACCAGTTTCCGTTTCAGCGCTGAATGACCGCATAGGTCCCAGCGCTTGTCCTTTGGCCTAAATTCTGTATTCCATTCCATTCCCATCACACGTTAGACGGAGTTTGTCTTATACCCTTCACCGATAAGACGCGAGGCCAGTACACCACTGTAGTTTTCATGGAGTATTTCTCATTTTTGCCCTGATTAATTTTTCAGGAGTAAATTAATGCAGCAATTCCTGTCTCCCCAGTGGACGAATGTGCTGAGATCATTTTTAATTGTGCTGGATCTAAAATGTAGAGATATTTTGTCACATGATTCGAAATTAGAGTAAATCATGTTGAAGTTGCTTGTATTTCTAATTCCATTTATTTCATTGTTGTTACCGTCTTGTGAGATATTCGTCTTCTGTATTAGTAAATTTGTGTTCCATGGCATCAACACAACTTTATCCGTGTGTCTTCCATTTACTTAATTTTTGTTTTATTTTGTTATGTTTTATTTTTAGTTTATTTCATTACTGATTGATTTTACATTCTTTATTATTTGATCCATTGGTGCATCCTTTTGTACAAATATTATTCGAGGACCGTTTTCTTGTTGGTCGCTTTACAGGCTTCATCATTTGATACATTTGTGCACACTTTCGGTGCCGTTATTATTGGGAGCGTAATTTACTGCTGAGCGAAAGACATCTTTTAATTTTTGATTCATTTCAGTACCATTTTCCTTTAAATTGCATTTTACTATTGCTTTAATTGCATTCTTTATTCTTCAACTCAGTTTTTCTGAGTATCTTTTTGTGCCATTTTCCCTTGAAGTGATTTAATTATTGACTTGATTTGCAATCTTTAATACTGGGGTAATTTTTCTATAAAACTGGGCGTCATCATCAAATGAACGTTAACATCCAGCGTAAGTTTCTGTAAGTACAGTAGAAACGCTCAAGAGTAAATTCAGTGATACTATTTCATGAAGCACCATTATTGCCTCTGATTCTAAACAATAAATCATCGGGAAATGAGGTTGCTATATGTAATGAGACATTGCAAATTAATGGAAGTCAATCAGTGTGTAAGTAATTAATAGTTGTAATTAAACTACGGAAGAAGTGGAGACCTATCGAAAGCAGTTTGCAAGAGTTGATCAGCAACTAGATGTGACGCTAAGAGGGAAGGTGGCCATGATCACTTTGTGTGAACCCTGCTAGTTATAAAAGAGAGGTGAATAATTTCTCGTCTCATTATGTTCTCCACCTGCTGTTCTAAAACTCCCTTTACGAAAATCAAATTATATAACTTAAAATATTACAATATATATATATATATATATATATGTGTGTGTGTGTGTGTGTGTGTGTGTGTGTGTGTGTGTGTGTGAGTGTTTGTGTGTAACTCTATTACTGTATGGTGAACAACTCTTCTATGTTTTTTTTTTGAAATCTGCTGTTGATGTAAATTTATCAAGGGATTTTAATCCTTAAATATAGATTGATAATTCATTTGCATTCTTCATTAATCCTTAATTCCAGGACTGCATTCTGCAATCATGCATAATTTTAAATTGTATATTTTAAATTATGTATTTTAAATTGCATATTCAAATTGTCATGTTCAGAATAACACATATTTTGAGAAATTGTTAAATTAAATGGACCACTTTAAGAAAACAGTAAAATTTATAAATTTTACGGAAATTTTCAGATTTTTTACTTTTGATTCTCCAGATAAATGCTTAAAAGGATCTGGCACCTCTGCTCACAGTCCGCTAAACGTCAATTCTCAGCAGATCAGTGCCCTGATGGTTAAAGTCGTTTTCTGCTGATTGTATATGTGTTAGCCATTGACACTGTCATTGCAGGATGAAATAAACCACACTATTTAAATTACACCAATTGCCTTGATTTACTTTGAAGAAATCTGAGGTAACTGTAATAATCACAATGCCCTATTAACTTCTCGATTGCTCTTCGTCACTACAATGCCTAAAGCCTGGTGATCCAATTTAGGGTTGATGGTGATAAGCGTATCCAAAGAGTGTGAAGAATTCGAGAAGGTAAGAGGGCTTTGTGGTTATTCGTACCTGGTAAAAAGTAACCTGTAGATTCGATATACAAATAACTAAGGTGTACATACTTCTATTGGAAGTAACTATAAAATGCTATGCTTGTCCTACAACTCTGAAGACCATAGGTGTGTTTGTAAATGTATTCCTAATTGCCAGATATATACTCAAAGGTGGGATCATAACGTTTCAAGATTATTTGTTCATGTGGAAAGAATGAAGGATGACAGTTCGACGAAAAGAGTGCATAGTAGTGAAGTGATGAAAGGGAGAAAGAGCGGGCGGAAGACCTGGAAAGTGCTGGATATATCGATTGTGAGGTACTGGAAAAGCTCATTAATATCCAGGAAGCACGAAAGCACAGTACATGCAAGATAGAAGTCAATGGCTCAGAGTGTGGGGGTTGCTGACCCACTGTTGATGACTCATTTGTGCAGGAGCAAGAATCAGTTAATGCTGTGGAAATTACCTGCACGGAAAGTGACAGTGACTTTTGTTCTCTTTTTCTTTGTGTATAGAAATGGCTCAATTGAATATAGAAATTCGAACCACTTGACAGACCTAGACAAAATATTGCACAGCCTCTAGGTCACCCCAGAAAGGTTTATAATTCAAAATCAACCCCTACCCAGTGACAAACATACAAACACAGACAAAACAAATGGAATTTTCGTTTTTAGTCCACCTTTTCTTCAGTAACGTTGTGGGAGACACCAATAACTTGGGTGGAAGCTCCAGCTTTTCTTCCAGGACTCATGATCAGCTGGAACATCAAAGCCCTGAGAAAATGAACTTAGAAGATTCCTTATTTAACGATGTTAGGCGTCAGTAATAATGTAAATAAATAATATTATTATCATTAGTTAAAAATTATTATTATTATTTGATTAATAGTGTCAGGGAATGTTACAAAGGGGATATAAGGATTCTGTTTTGCTAAATAAATCATTAAAAGTATTACAGGAACACTTACAATAGACCTTCAGAGTCACTCCTCCACTAAACCCTATAATCATATCATTTCAGCGTCAGGATAACTTCAGGAAACTAATAAAATAAAGTTAGGTAAGAAAAAGTATCTGTGCATGCAACGTCTATATATGCAATTTCGGAACTTATTTTCATGACTTTACTTGAAATGGAAAAGTTTAGGTAGAAGCCTAGGACTTAAGGCCAAGCACCCTTTAAGAGGTGCAAAAGAAACGAGCAGGAAAAATTACTGCTGCTTTATTGGTGACCCAGGCGGTTTATATAGCGGCAGACTGACGTCGCGCCACGGAATACAATGAGAACAAGGGTGACCTGAGGTTGATAATAATTAACAATAAATACAGTGAACGAATACATTTTGAAATATACAAATGGACAGAAATGGAGTTGAATACAATCTGATGCCTGCGAAAGAAGAATACATGATATACAAATTGGAGACAGGTATTTAAATAATTATATACATAGTTTAAATGATTGGATCTGCGTGACCCGTTATGCCAGGTGTGACGAATTGTAGAGGCAAAGAAAATGGGACGTCACTACAGAAAACTCGCTCAGCAGAGACTTTACAAATACTCCGGCCAAAAGACGTGGGTAACGTCTGATTAGTCGGCGTATCTGCTGGGGCGCTGAAGGGTGCCGCAGCTACGTGAGGACATCGGGGAAACACCCTGTGTGTGGGGGTGGCTGGCTGCGGGTGTGGGCGGGTGCTTCCGGGGGCGGCCGCGTGCCGCTTCTTATGGGGGGCCGGCTGTGGCGACGACTGTCCAGGTGGAGGGTGAGGTGTGGTGATGTCTGTGTCCTCCTCCAGGAGGGGGAGCTTAATGCGGTCTACCGACACCCAGTCGTTCTTCCCATGAAGGGTGAGCAGGAACGCCTTGTTGTTCCTCTCCAGCATGCGGAAGGGCCCCCTGTAGGGCCTGGTCAGTGGCGGGCAGACGGCGTTATCCCTGATGAAGACGTGGGTGGTGGAGGACAAGCCGGGCGGCGTGAAGGTGACCGACCTGTCAGTATATGTCCCCTTGCAGGGGGCGAACTTGCCGACTATGTCGCAAAGCCTCTGGACCGATGGGTTGTGGCGGTCCTCTGTAACTAGCTCGCCCGGGACCATGAGGGGATCGCCGTTGGTTTTCTTAGCTGCAGACAGGATGCCGTCGGCTCTGGGGGCAGTTCTCAGCCCGAGGAGGACCCACGGCAGCTGGTATTTTCCAGCAGGCCATGAGGGACACCTCATAGGTGTGGCCGGGCCACCTTGTTGAGCGGTTGACCACCGTGAGGGAGATATCTGGCCCGCCTGACAGGAAGGGGCCCAGTTGATGTCGATGTGAACATGGCCTGGAATCTCTGCCCTGGCGGTGGCTGCGAAACTCGCCTTATTCGGTCAGACACCATCAGGTGACCCCACTTTGCTGGTTTGGCACTGTCAGGCACTGGCTCTGCCCAGGTCCTATTCCAGACTCGGTGACGTCCTTCTGGCACTCCATGCCAGACGAACTTATCTGACAGTAGCTTGGCCGTCGTCCTGCTGGAGGGGTGGGACAGCCCATGGATGACTTTGAATACCTGGCGGCGGCGAGAGGCGGGCACCAGGGGGTGGGGCTGGCCGGTACTGACGTCGCAGAGGAGATTTGGGCCCCCCGGGGCGAGGGCACATCCCTCCACTTCAGGGATGTGATAGCGGTGTGGTAGGCTGGGGTCTCTGGGTCGGCGGCCTGCTTTCTGGCGAGGTCCTCGTAGTTGATCCCAAGCTGCACCGCGTTAAGCTTTACTCTGGAGAGGGCATCTACCACAGGGTTCTTCCTGCCGGGGAGGTACTTGATGGAGCAGGTGAACTCCGCGATGGCTGCGAGGTGTCGCTGCTGCCTGGAAGACCATGTGATCCCCTGCTTGGTGAAGGCGTGGACCAGTGGCTTGTGGTCTGTGTAGATTGTGAAGGGCGTGCCCTCCAGGAGGAACTTGAAGTGCCTGACTGCTCGGTATATTGCACAGAGTTCCCTGTTGAAGGTGCTGTAGCGGGCCTCTGTGGGGTTGAACTTCTTGCTGAAGAAGGCGATGGGCTGGAGGGCGCTGTCGATGACCTGCTCCAGGACGGCTCCACAGGCGACGCTGCTGGTGTCCGTCATCAGCTGGAAGGGAGCGGTGGGGTCCTGGTGGGCCAAGGCAGTTGCCTCGGCGAGGATGGCCTTTGTCAGGGAGAAGAGCTGCTGCTGGCTGGGTCCCCACTCTAAGGGTTTTGGTTGGCCTTTCAGGGTTTCTGTCAGGGGGGCCATGGTGTGTGCAATCCCGGGGATGAACCTCCTGTAGTAGTTCACCATCCCGAGGAACTCCTGGATGGCCTTGACAGAGGTGGGGACGGGAAACCTGGTGACGGGCGCGACTTTAGATGTGAGCGGGAGGACACCATCCGATGATATCTCGTGGCCCAGGAAGTGATCTTTCTGGACACCAAAGGTGCACTTGTCGAACGTTACGACGAGGCCGTTCTCCTGCAAGCGCTGCAGGACTGTCCGGATGTGCCTCTGATTCTCCTTGTGGGACTTGGAAAATATAAGGATATCATCAACGTAGCAGACGCAGGATGCTGTCCATGAGCCGCTGGAAAGTCGCCCCTGCATTCCTCAGGCCAAAAGTGGAGAAGGCGAAGACGTAGGACCCGAAAGGTGTGATGATGGCGGTCTTCGGGACTTCCTCTGGCGCGACTGGTACCTGAAAATAAGATTTCAAGAGATCCAACTTAGAAAATATTTTGGTCCCGTGGAAGAAGGCCATGAGATCCTGCATGTTCGGCAGGGGGTAATGGTCAGGTTCCGTTGTGAGGTTGAGCTGCCTTCAGTCACCACAGGGTCTCCAGGAGCCATCTGGTTTCTGCACCATGTGGAGAAGGGAGGCCCATGGGCTGGAGGCCTTCTTGCATATTCCCATCCCTTCCATTTCGGCGAAGGCGTTCTTGACCTCCTGAAGGCACCGAGGGGGAAGCCTCTGGAACCTTGTGTGTGCAGGGGACCCTTTGTTTTTATGTGGTGGTAGATGCCATGTTTAGCTGGGGTCCCGGGTACCTGGCGGAGCTCTGGCCTGAACACGTCAGGGAACTCCTTAAGCAGCTGTGAGTACTGGTGGGGGCGACGGAGCAGATGGTGGGCGCCTTGGGTCCCATTGCTAACGGGAGAGACTGGCAGGAGTCGGTGTCAAGGAGGCGCTTCCGACCGACGTCAACTGCCAGCCCAAAGTGGGCAAAGAAATCCGCACCCAGGAGCAGGGTCCTTACATCCTCGACGACGAAGTCCCAGGAATACCTCCAGCCAAGGATGGAGATCGACAGGAGCCTGGTGCCGTAGGAGAGGATGGGGGACCCGTTGGCGACCGTCAGGAAGGCAGCCGGGTCCGGTGCACACTTGCAGTCTTCTCTGGACAGCGGGAAGATTGATCTAACAACCCCTGTGTCGACCAACATCATCCTGCTGGAGACGATGTCGCAGAAGTAGAAGCCTACTGGCTCTGGGCCCCTGGGTTCTTCTGTTGCCATGGCGGCCTGTCCTGTTGGCCGCCGCCTTCCCCGTTTTTTGGATGGGAAAATGAACACGGCGGCTGGCAGTTCCAGGCGTCCTTGCTGAACCACCTGTGGTAGTGGCAAGGACCCGGGGGATTCCACCTGCTGTGAGGCGTTGGGCGCCTCATGGTGACGGCGTTTACCTCCTCCTCTGCGTCCTCCTCCTGCTGGATGGCGCTGACGGGGAGTGAGAGCGCTGGTGCTAGCTTCGTTGCCTTCACGGAGTCCTGTTAGGTGCTGCGCCGTGCGGATCAGGAACTCGAGGGGCATGGCGTAGGGCTCAGGGATTTGAGTGCGGACCTCCGGGAGGAGCTGACGGAGGAGGAGCTCCCGCGACGGGCTTATTTTGAGTTGTTTTCCACTGTCGTCGGTGTTGGGGAGGGTGAGGAGGTCCTGTATCATGCCCCATGATGCTCTGATCCTGCCGCAGGCTGATGGCGAGGTCGAGGGCGCGGGCGGCCTGTAAAGTCATCTGTAAAGTAATTTGTAAAGTCTCTGCTGAGCAAGTTTTCTGTGGAGACGTCCCATTTTCTTTGCCTCTACAATTAGTCACGCCTAACGTGCCAGGTCAAGCAAATTCAATCATTTAAACTATGTATATAATTGTTTACCTGTTGTCAATTGTGTATTGTGTATTTCTTCTTTCACAGGCATCAAGACTGTATTCAATTTCAGTTCTGTCTATTTTCACATTGTGAAGTGTACTCGTTCGCTGTATTTTATTGTTAATTATTATCGACCTCAGGTCACTTATGCTCCCATTGTATTCCACGACACGACACCAGTCTGCCGCTATATAAACCGCCTGGATCTTGAATAAATCAGCAGTACTCTTTTACCTGCTCATTTTTTTGCACCTCTTAAAGGCCCGCTCGGCGACCGGCAGGCAGCATGTCTCAAGGAGGGACTTCTTCGGGAGGTGGTAGGTGAGGGGGCGTGCGGCGGACACCCACAGGATGAGTTTCCTGTAGATCTCCTCCGGCAGGGCATTGAGTACTGTGTCTGCTTGTACCACCTCGTTGTTGAGTTCCGCCAGCCTGAATTGACTCTTGACCCTGTACAGCCACGCTGACGGGTTCCCCTGCGAGAAGGCGGCAGCTTTATGGTCAGGGCGGCCTTTGCTTGTCCTGCCGGGCAGGGCCCCGGACAGGGGAGAGTGCAGGGCGTGGGCAGGGGTGTGGAGGAGCGCGAGAGCCTCAGCGCGGGGGCGGGCGCGGGTGATATGGGCGAGAGGTAGACATCCGAACCCGCGAGGTTAGAGGTTAACTGAATGAGGGAGGGGATGTCCGTGTCCATGCTCACTCTTGCCCTCTTAATTGGAGTGGGATACTTGCGTCAAAACGCACTTGGAAGCGCGCTGTGTGAGACTGTTAATGAAGCTGGTGATTTGCCGACGAGAGTCAGCATGCCCGAACGCTGGTTACAATGCCGTTGTGAGTCCGTTAGGGGTGTGGGTAGTTCCTGGAGTCAAGACTGAGTCGCCGTGTGAGTCCGTTAATGGCTCCAGGAACCACTCTGGGGTCACCACTTTAAGAGGTGCAAAAGAAACGAGCAGGAAAAATTACTGCTGCTTTATTTGTGACCCAGGCGGTTTATATAGCGGCAGACTGACGTCACGCCACGGAATACAATGAGAACAAGGGTGACCTGAGGTCGATAATAATTATCAATAAATACAGTGAACGAATACACTTTGAATTATACAAATGGACAGAAATGGAGTTGAATACAATCTGATGCATGATATACAAATTGGAGACAGGTAAATAATTATATACATAGTTTAAATGATTGGATCTGCGTGACCCGTCACACCAGGTGTGACGAATTGTAGAGGCAAAGAAAATGGGACGTCACCACAGAAAACTCGCTCAGCAGAGACTTTACAACCCTAGCTTTAAGGGTAAGCTCGAAATCGGCCATTTTCTTATGCCATTTGCTTTGGTAAGCATGCAATTTTCATATTCAGTTGCATAGGATTGCATGCAATACAAATCTTGGATAAAGTGAAATGTGAAGGCACTTAGTTATTTTCATGGTTTTACACGAAATAGAAGAATAGGTAAGAGCCTACGACCCTAGGCCACCACCCCAACTTAGGGTTTAGTTCAAATGTGGCCATTTTCTTAGGTCACTTGCATATTCAATTGCATAGGATTGCATGCAACATCTATATATGCGGTTTCAGTAGTTATTTTCATGGTTCACACGAAATAGATGAGTTTAGGTAAGAGCTGCTGTCATGAACCTTAGGCTACTACCCTAGGTTAGGTAAGTATGAAGGTGGTCATGTTAAATGTAATTTTCATATTCAATTGCTTAGATAATGTGAAATGTGAAGGTATTTAGTTGTTAATCAAAACCACAGTGTGTGTTACTTCCTTTCTGAGGTAAATGTTTGACTGTCATTCAAAGTATCCCTGGGCAACATGTACGTCATGGGGGACCTGAGAACATACTCAGACAGTCCCATAGCCCGATGACATAAAAATATCGCACGTTCGGTGTAAAGCAACTTGAGGTTAAAAAAAATGAGAAAAAATATCTTTATTATATTTTATAGGTCCACATTCGACCCAAGGAAGGTTTTGCAAAGGGTTCAAACCCCTACCTTAGGGGTACCTTATATATAATGGGTCCCGCCAGACCGCACCTAATGATCAATTGGAACATCAAAGCCTTGAGAAAATAAATTGCCTTCCTTTTTTAACGATGTTATTTTCTTTAGCAGGTGTTAATAATAATGTAAATAATGATCAGTTTTAAATCATTATCTTGATTAATAATGTCAAGGAAAGTTATCCCCTTCCCAACTTCCCTCCGCCTTCTGCTCCTCCTTCCCTATCTCTCCCCATTCCCCTTCCCCTCCCCTCCCTCACCCTACTTCTCCCCCCTTCCTCCTTCCCTCAGCATTCCCCCCTCTTCCACCTTCCCTCCTTACTTCTCCCTCCCCTTTCCTCTTCCCCCCTCCTCCCCTATCCCTTCCTTCTCCCCTCCCCTCCACTTCTCCCTCCCATCCCCCTCCCCTCCTGTCCTTCTACCTCTCATCCCCTCCCCTACCATTCCCCTTCCCTCCATTTCCTCCCCTCCCTTCTTCCCCTTCTCCCTCCCCTCTCTCTCCCCTTCCCCTCCCCTTCCCCTCCCCTTCCTTCCCCCTCCCCTTCCTTCCCCTCCCCTTCCTCCTTCCTCCCCTTCCTCCTTCCCCTTCCTTCTTCCCTCCCCTACCATAGACTGTCATTCAGAGTTTTCCAGGCATTGCCGGGTTGGTCAGCTAGTATATAGATATATTTGGTTCATTTCAAATATATTCCCTATCTCCTTTAGAACTCTCAGCTTCTGTAGCATTTCAGGACAATAATAAAAGGAAACAAGCAGTTGTAAAAAAAAAACTCAACCGAGAAGTTTTGTAATGGTTAAACTGGAAAATCAATGGAAAAGAAAGCAGAACAGCATAAAAATAATGTAGAGGATATGTAAAGGAATCAGTGCAATTTTAGCCCATGTTAGTAAAAGTCATACCTTCAACATATTTGCAAGACATTATCGAATCCAGCTCTATATAGGTCAAGAAATGTATAAAATGTATAAGTACTATAAATGTATAGACATTGTTATAAAATGTGCAGATATTATACACAGTAGTTTTCATGGTCCTAGAGCAAATGTGTGAGCCCACCTGGTCCTGGTCATCTCAGGCTTTGCAGATGGTGTAGGCAGTATATTGCAAGGTCCTGGAGTCTTCTAGTAATTCATCTGGCTTCTTAGGGAGGACTGCCCTAAGAATGACTCCACAGCTATCAGGAGGCAGTCCATATGTTAGTTGTGAGGCAACAGAGCCATATTTTCCTTGCTAGGTCAAACTTTTTGGGCCTTCTCTCAGCATAAAGTTCCAGGAGCTTCAACAGAGACTCAAACTCATCTTAGGATGCCCTTGCCATTATGTCCCCAAAAGGAGTGCTCTGCAGGTTGAAGGCCCTTCAGGTGCAGGCCGGCAAGGGCAGAAATAACTTGTCTATCAGGAACTGGCACAGCTCTCCATAGGCAATCCTCACACCCTGGACATCAAGCCACCGCATGATTTTGGGGAAGATCATTTGAGAATGACTTGAGAACACAATGTCTTCTTTGCTGAGCTAGTGATGTTATGGAGGCAGAATTGATTGTCCACTCTCCTGAACCAGACAGATGGTTCAGTAATCAAGAAAGGACACAGATAGTGCTTGATGGCATTCGTGTTTACTTGTTCATCTGTTGACATTTTGCAATTTTTTCCTAGCAAGATCATCTTTATTATGGTGGGCACAGCCATTTTAAGTCTGTTAGTTTCCAGGGCTTTTATGTAAGAGCCGTGCAAATACAGTCAGTCTGGCGCTCTCAAGTGAGAGCAAAGCTAGAACTTAATGACATATTCAGTCTTTTAGTGGCTTATTGCAGTCATAGACATTGCTATATTGAGTCCATTAATCATCAGGATTGATGCAAGAACTGTTCTGGATCTACTGAGGATGACCTGCAGCCAAGGGAGGGAAAGCTAAAGCTTAAGGACCATATTTCATCTGTAGTGGGTTTTTACAACAGCAAGCATGGCCATAATGAGTCCATAAATCCCTAGTTTTTTATGTAAAAACTATGTTGAGGACAACCCTGTCCAGGACTGAACTCATTTTGATATGATATATGTATTAAAGTGTGGTTGCAGTTAATCAACCAGGCATGCTTTAGGAGCCTAATGACAGCTAACTCGAGTAATGTACAAGCATTGATTGATTGCAAAACTTGGTAGCTAAACTTAGGTTTGTTAGCAAATCTTGAAGTTTTATAGTGGAAGATAATGAAACCCCCCAAAAAAGGGAAACAAACAAAGAATAATAGTTTGTAATGTTTATAATGATGTGCTTAATGCAATACCTGATCAACTAATTAACTAGAGTTAATCCCTAATGTAGATACAATAATCTTGTTATTCAAGAAATCTGTTACAACTGGGACTGCCCAGACCATTTTATGAGGTGATCGTGAAATTTTCATGGGCTTCACAATAATGGTCATAACGTTATAGTAGTCTGTGAAAGCCATGACAGGGTATAGAGTTGATCTACTTCTGCTGTCAAAGATACAGACAACTTTAGGAGTGCACGTTTAATGATTATGATAGCACACATAATAACTATGCTGGTAACCATAAAATATAGGCTGTGGAATTGAGAGTAACCGCATATACTAATCATGGATACAAATGTTAATGTCTTCAAGCACAACTTCTGTAAAATCATTTGTTAATAAAATGATGCAGGTTAGAACATGATTAACAGGTACTTCCGTGGAAATCAACATGCCATCGAATGTGTAACATAAATTAATTTCTACCTCACATAAGAATTAAACCAATGGGTCTCAAAGGAAATACAAAGGCACACAAGCCATAGAAGATGAGACCTAAGTACTTACACAGCTCCAGCCCTGTCGACAGAGATCAGGGCATTGCTTGAAAAGAATGCTCTTGAAGTCACAGGCAACCTGTCTCTATACTACTACTGTCAACTCTTCCTGGTGGAGAAGTCAATTGGGGATTGTAGAGCAGTTCTTGACCTCTCTTTCTTTTGAACAAGCTTGTGCTACAGACTTGGTTCATTCCTTTTGGTGACAGGGATGAATATATTCCACTTCGTCTGCAAGCCAACTGTTTACCAATTCAAAGCCCTGTGCTTCAGACTGGCAATAACACCTTGGACGTTCACACAAGCATTCACCTTGGTGTCAGCTTTGGGACACTAACACAGGATACTCTGCACTTTGTTGATACTGACTGGTTCTGGCATCCTCAAAAATACAGTTACTCCAGAAATGAGACCACATCTTACATTCTAATGCACCCTGGTGACAGAATAAACTGGGAGAAGGCAGATATGGCCAAACAACAGGCTGAGTACTTCCGCATGTTGATAGACAGTATTATTATTATTATTATTATTATTATTATTATTATTATTATTATTATTATTATTATTATTATTATTATTATTATTCATAAGATGAAACCTATTCATATGGAGCAAGCCTCCAAAGAATATGGTGTTCATTAGGAAGAAGTAGGAGGAGGTAAAGGGAAATACATAAAGGGGAGAGATCCCACTTATTAAAAAAGAAAAAAAAAATGAATTAATAAACTAAAAGGTAAAAACGTATTAAAATGCAAGGAGAACAGTATTATGGTAGTAATGCATTGCATCTCCGCATGAACTAATGAAGTTCCAATTACACGACTTTCCTTGGGAGGCTGCTCGACGGTCCAACGGTGTGAGGAATAAAGGACCTCCGGAACTGAGAAGTTTGACAGCATATTGGGGCTGCTGTTCAGCAAATTTGGTTGCTCTCGGCAGATAAAGGGGATCAAGGATCAGTTGTGAATGTGAAAGATCCCTGTTGAAATACAACTTATGAAAAAGTGACAAACAAGAGACCATCCGCCGATGGTCCAAGTCATAATTGCTACTATTAGGAAACAGAAACCTACCACCACGAACCACTCTATCTAAAAGAGATAAATCTCTGCAGAAGCAGACATCCGCATTGGAAAACAGTGTTCTAGTAAAGGAAGCACAAACGACTTGAAGCAGGTTGCACTGATTTTATCACTGTTATAAATATATGGGGCCTTACCAACAATACCTAACTTTCGCGAGGAATTTGCTGAAACTTTCATTAGATGTTTTTCAAAAGTTAATGTGCGTCAAAAGTTACACCTAGAATAGTTAAGCTTCAGACTCATTCAGGAAAGTTCCATCCACCTAAAGGTGAGGATGGGTTGGAAATCTGTACGAGATCTGCTAGTCAACAGTGTTTTTGTTTTACTGGAGTTCTTACCCACCGATTACACCATTCACTGATCCGGTCCATACAGCTTTTGTAACTGTACCGGAATTCTGTGACAAAGAATAAAATATCTCTATGTGTACTGTGTATTTAAAATATTGTGCAATATATGATTCATATCAGTATTCGTATTTCTATTGCTAATGTTTCAAAACAGGTTCCGTTGTTTTTAACAGCTATTCTGCTGAATTTCAAAACAATATATACCATACATATAAACAAAAAAATTTGCAGAGAATGCAGAGTAATTTTGAGACCAAATATGTGTGTTTGAGAGAGAGAGAGAGAGAGAGAGAGAGAGAGAGAGAGAGAGAGAGAGAGAGAGAGAGAGAGAATTTTAAGATTAGCAAACGGTCAAAGAAACTTTGCCATTCAGAAAGCTTAGGCGTAAGGTAGGATTATCAAGGATAAATGATTAAGTATATCCACCCAAATTGGCTTTTTTTTTCCAGAGATATGCAACGTTTGTGCAAAGTATCTCTAAATGACACTTTACTTCACTATTTGCAGGTGATGCTAAGCACCATAAATGGTTTAAATACATTAGCTTAATCTATCTTCAGCGCTGAATGACCTCATAGGGCCCAGCGCTTGGCTTTTGGCCTAAAAACTATATTCCATTCCATTCCTTAATCTATCTTATAATCCTCTCTCGGGTCTCTAATTATCTTTCATACCAAATGAACTATCCATCCAACTATTTTGAACACGTGACATTTTTACTCCGAATATTGAGGACTTATATTCATTGAGGATTTATATTCATTCAGGTTGGTTTCCCTTTGTACAGTGGGGACCTACAAGGAGCTTTATTGCTTCCTTTAAAAAGGCAGCTGCCCTGGGAGACCCGCCTAAATATAATTCTTTTCCTCAGTGCCTTAAGGGTCGGTCTGTCGAGACTTGACACACGGAGGGCTCGATATTGTCATCTACCCCAGTTTTACGGATGGAGGGGTATACTGTCCACCCACACCCTCCATCGTTTCAAGGGCAGAATTTTCCATTACCCAAACATTTTAGTTTCTTCATCATAAAGTCTATTTTGACAGAAGAAGGACAGAAAAATGAAATTGCTACTAAGAGGAAAACAACTCATTACAATTTGTTAGATCAGCAGCGGGGATTCAAAGCTTTCAGGGCTTTGATTTCTAAAGTCACCAAAGCACTGGGAAATTACCTCTCAGCTGCCATTCCTCATAGACCCCCAACGACGACAGCGGGTCTGGAATCTGGGGCGTGGGTTTTTAGAATAAGATAGTAAATAAGAAAATACATGTCAATGGAATGAAGAAACTCAAATTCTCAAGCTACTATCGTACTGAAATCAGCTGAAATGAATACAGTAATAACAGATTTCTTTCATGAAGCAATGGCAATATTTGACCAAAACATAAAAAACAAAAGTTACGGATTCTGAAAATGTAAAAATATGGCATCTTTCCCCAAGGCCTTAAGACTTCTTGGTTTCTGTGGTAAATTCTGGAGTAGTAACCCTTATCTAAAGCTGGATCCCAAGGTTCCTCAGCTGGGGCCAGAGAGCGACCCATTCTGTAGAATAGGTTCCCCAAGATAAATCTGAAATAGGAAACATAGGCTCCCTCCAGAACTTCCTGAAGAAGTGCTTCCAAAAATAATTTTTGTTTGGTTTTGTATTAAAAAAAGGACTAATTCCTGTCTTCTCGTATAGCATTTCCAGTCTGTAGTATTACTTATGTGATATGAGCATTCCTTTGGTTGTTTATGATAGTTTTGTTCGAGAGAAGGTCTATTTGATTTAATATTAAAAAATACATAGATTGGCTATTATTTCCTAGCTCTAGTTCAATTTCTTTGATATTAATAATTGCCTTGTCTTGCAGTGTTTTCATTTCTGTAGTGTCTTATATGTGACAGTAGCATTCCTTTCACTGTGCATGATGGTTTTGTTCGAGAAAAGATCTCACATGTACACTTGCTTAATTACATACCAACAAGAGATCTCCTTTTTCTAATGTAATCTTCAAAAAATTTTAACCACCAATTAATGAAATAAATACAAGTGAACATATACTATGGCAAAGAAGTGTAATTTACAGTGGGACACTAAATATAACATGTATCCTAAAGCAGACTTTATCCTCCAGTGATATTCAGTTTTCAATATTTAACTTATATGAACATATTATTAATTCACTGGGAATAAAAAATTCACGTAAGTCACAATGAGATCGGGTTTACATAAGAAAATATAATAGAGACACATTAGCATTTTACCTGACACTGTGTAGCCTATAACCATAATTTCTATTATGAAAACATTGTCAGATGTGAGCTGATAAGACAATATCTGCGGTGAACTCGAGTAACATTCCCCACCTTTTTTACCCTTTGTTAAGGCACAAATGACATCAAGTTTACATACTACAATGAAATAGCGACACTTTACCATTCAATTTGAAATTGTGTGTAACCGTAACTTCTATCATGGAAACATTGTTAGACACAAGTTGATAAGATAATTTCTTCCGTGGACTTCATACCTTGCCTCCCTCTGCCTTATACAAGTACTTAACTGGTATGCATCTTGTGCCGCTGACTATTTCTTGTTTGCACCCTGCAAAGTGCATATTCTTCCCTGAAGAGGAATTAAAATTGTGGAGAAGGGATCTTCAGCGTTGGGAATGAAGCCAAGCTTTGCTGCCAAACCCAGGCTTATCCATCAGAAATGATAGCCTCTTACAGTCATGTGCCCATGTGTCATTTGCATTGTCGTTACCTGGTCTTTGAATCACATGGGTAACATATCACCTGTAACTATTATTTGGCTTGCAGGCAGATATGAAATGGGTCAGAGCCTGCTAAGACAGGCAGTTATTTACCAGCATCTTGTTTATGCTGGTGACCCTGGAGTGACCTAACAGACCAGTGTAGCTCTATCATCTAACCCCTGGCGACTAATAAACTGAATACAGCCATGCCCTACCAACAAGGAAACCACTAATATGCTAAATACTGTGTTGAGGCTCTGGTTTTATTTCTTTTGAGAGCAAAAGGTCGTCCTCCACCAGTCTGGCAGATGCAGCACGGTTTTCACATCAACCTGTGTTATTTATAACCTAACTACGACCTTGCCTACCAACATGAAAAACCACTAATGGACTAAATACAATATCTCAACTCTGGCTTACTCTCTCAAGAGAGTTCTTGATCATCTCATTAACACAGTAACCCATGACACTTCTCAAACCTGCTGTAATATGATAAGTAAGGAAACCTCGGGAAATGCCCAGTAATGAACAGGTAAACAGAAAAAACATAAACCTCCTTATGTCCCCTCAGTGACTGAACGTTTGGTTGGGTTCTGAAGTGCAGACATACAATTCCACCTCCAAAACATTAGAAGTTTGACAAAAAAGGTGCACTATGTTCTTAAAACTATCTATTCAAGTTCCTGATCTCAATATATTCAATATACTTGATAGTGGATGCAAAGACAAGGTCATTCTGGGATGAACTCAAGTCTCTCCTAAAAAGTGACCTAGCAAGAGAAACACTGCCCCCTCTGACTGCTGGCCAACATGCAGGCTGCCATCTACAACACTGAATGAACACTGATGGTCCACCATCTGTCTTGGACTTCCAGAACGAGGAGTATGTGTTGCTGGAGGCCTCCAAGACCTCACAACACCAAACCCACAACATTTATGAAGCCAGAGAAGACCAAGACCTGAATCCATGTAATAACAAAGTGACCCAGTGGAAAAGTGCCCCTAAAGGTAAAGACAAAAAGTGAACATCCACCCACTAGTCCTCTGCATTTACCACCACAAATTTGGTGTAGCAATAAGGAACTACGCCCCATGATGCAGCTGGATAAAAAAGCAGGCAGGCGAATATCCAAGTTAATCATGGTTACCTCTACAACCCCAAATGGATGCCTGATCCACCAGATTCTTCCTAAAAAACCAAGCCTGGGGTAAGAAGTTCCCGGTGGACTCAGGAATCTTCATCTCCATTCTCCTGGCATCATTGGCTAACCAGCAAAAGCCTCCAGACTCCAACCCATATGTCATGCCTGTCAATGGCAACCTGCACCATTATATGGACACCAGACCCTCACTTATTATGAAGAAATATTGGTGAGATTTCATCACGGCAGGCATCAAAATGCCCCTGTTTGGCACCTGCTTCCTTTGGGCTACTGGTGGATGTTGCCCATCACTGACTCCTGGCCCTTACCTCTTTCTAGACAGTATCACTCACTACTGGATTCAACCAGCCATCCATCTTGTCATTAGGCCCCACAGACCTACATATCCTACTATAAGCTAGAGGTCAAACAAATCTCCAGGATACCATCAAAGCATGGCATACACTCTCCTAGAAGAATGACAGACTATCTGACTCACTCCAAATTCCATCTCCTAACACCCAAGAAACCAGCTGCCACAAAAGACTTTCAAAGAAATGGAATGCATGGCCTTTTACCAGAGGCCTCCAGCCCATGCTATTCTGTTAAGACTAGAGCACCTCAATTTACAGACAGCACCCAAACACTACACACCTCTGAACATGACATATTATCTGCTCCCTGCACTGTGCAAGAATTTTCTTCAAGTTCAAACTCATAGGGTTTACTTTGAAGTACCAGTGCACTCAGAGGACATGCCCAAAACAACCATATCCATGCCTTTCAGTCCTTACACATTTAACTGCTGTATTCCATTTCCAGCTTCTGGAACTCTGGTATTAGGCTCCAAAGGCTAATGAACAGCATCCATTGAGGCCCCACTTCTGTGTGTACTATGTCCATGACATCTTCCAAAAATATCAGTGATATTCTCCAAAAAAAAAAATCAAGAGCAAAACATCAGAGCCAAGCTGTCCCCACTCCAAGGTAATGGCCTGAGTGTATGCCCTGACAAATGCATCATCTGGGAATCTTCATTGAACAGCTGAGTCATGAAGTACAGTGTCAGCATACAGTTTGCATCCCTACACACCAAAGTTTTAGCTGTCAATAAATACTTAACTTCAATCCACATGGACAAATACAGGAACGGTGAACTACCACCTATTCCTCTCAGGAATTGCACAAACCATAGCTACAACAACCCATCTTCAAATAAAATAGATACAATAATCTGTTATTCAATATCTGGGTGTAAGTTTCCAGATTATGCTGAAAAACACCACAGATGTAAAATTGTAACCACTTACTACTCAGTACAATATACACTGTATATGCTTATATATTACAAACAAGAGACTTTACAATACTGTATTGATGTAAAACCATAAGTTCCTACCTTTTTTCCCATTATATAACTTCCCATTATGTAACTGTATATGTACACTACATGCTTATAAAAAACGCAAGGTTGGATAGGTACTGTAAGTAGAGTATACAACCATACTCTGTGGATGTAATACGGTAAGTTTGTGCCCTATGTTGTCTTCACAGTACTGTATACAGCATATCAGTATACAAAAAATGTTTTTGTCTTAAAGTCTTATATATTTCCCTTCATCGTAAGTAGCTTATCACAGGACTATTTAAAATTTGCATGAGGTAAACGTTAAATTTTAATCCTTGTACACCTACCCCCAAAGGGTGTTTACATAAGGAAGAACATCTTTGCTTCACTAATTTCATGACTGGCACCTAGATGCACCGTCGATGATGGAGGAGACCAATCTTTCGAGCCAGTTGTAAATCATCTTGAGTGTGACCTCTTTGAGACTGTCCCAAGACAGAGGGCATAAACACCCTAAATATTATTACTTACAGGTAAATTATGCCATTTACCTCGCACTACTTTCAAGTCTTAGTAGTAAAAATATTTCTTGAACGTTAATACAACTTATTTGGCAAAAGTAGCAATTAGAAGATAAAAGCAATGTTAATATTAGGAGAAACAATAAATTTATTTTTTTTTCTTTTTAGAAAAGTTAAGCAGTTTTCTTTGATATTTACACCCAACTACCCCGCAGAAATAGGGTTCCTTAGTGGACTATATAGTTGTATTAGGTAAAGCCAGTAATATGAAACAGTTAGGAATATATGTATTCTTTCATGTTCTGCAATTGTTTGCTGCTCATCATAACAAATGATGTGGTGTAGAACTTTTAGGTATTGACTTACTCTATCTTATTTTGTGTGATAAGCTTGAAATCCTTGAAATGGCACGTATTCCTGAAGCTAAAAAACATTGCCTACAGAAGTGAACATTTGAAATTAAATCTTTTTTACCCTGATTACTACGCCCATTTGACCCAATAAATTTTTTTGAGACAATTTTTCCAAGTACATGTCCATACTAAAAGCTTGAAAGCTTTATCTAATTTTTATGCATTGTTTAACTTGATAAAAACAAAAAGTATTAATAAAATTGTCAAATTAGTGCAACGCTATATATGAATACTAGTTTATCAGTTATAGCTTTCTTTTTTTTCTAAGTAGTACATTTTCTTTTTCTTCTAAGTAGTTTAACTTGGTAAGTAAGCATGCTATATTAGAGAAACACTCACAGTGTATTGCTTGTCATATACAATAGGTGTTTCGATTGAGCTGAGGTTATTAAGACACCAAAAGAATTACTGAAAGAATATCTTTACTATTCTTGTCCATATAACAATATCATAATACAGTAAAAACATGTTGCGCACTTAATATTTCTGTAACCTAAAAATCACAAAACAGTCTTCAGCAGATAAATTCTACCTTTAAAATATCAGTCTGATTAAACAAACATTCATTACAAATACAACAAGGATGTTTGAAACTCTCTGGATAAAAAAAAAAAAATAAAAAACATTCAGCAACTATCTTTACGGACATTCGGTTATTAAAATGGCTGAACACATTCCTTATAAACGTTTAGTCAAAATTTCAATTCCTTTACCACCCTCGACTTCTACCACCCTAAAATGAATGCTATGAATACTCTCCAAAAAACGGTATAACCACAAATTGTATTTTAAATTCAAGTACTAGTAGTAACTTATAAAAATTCATAAAAAGTTTTAATATTATTTGTGCCTTCAACTCTATTTAAAATCAAACGCCTTTCAGCACATCCTTGTGAGTACATGATTATTACAGTTCCTTAACATTATATAACTATTCTTGGAATACATGAAAGTTTACTTCAAAAGGTTACTAAACTCTCCGGTAATTCACATATTCTCATTTGGGTGTTGCGAGCTCCGCCTTTCCATTGATAGAATAAGCTCAATCGGCTACTAGAAATAAAAAAGAGCTTTACTAAATGTATAAAAAAAATTTTGTAGTTGGGATTACCGTATTTTTATTGCTGAGATCTAAAGTGACAAATCTTAAGTGTTTCCGGTAAAGAATATCAAGATTGACTAGTAAAATCTGCATTTAATCTTACAAGTGTCTTCCAGTCAATCTGTGTCCAATGAAATTTTTCTTTACCAACAGTGATGCTCACGTCTCTCAAAAGCAGCACAGCAAACACATTCCGCAAGAAAATGCCATTTTGCGTGTACCAAAAATGAAGTTTACCTTATGAGTTGTCAAGTTTCAATAGTTCAATTTGATAATTTGGCAAGGTTGGGGTATTTTTCGCAAGCCCAAATGTCCCTTCTTTACAATGGTGATTTTAGGGTAAAAGTGAAAAGAAGCATTTTAAATGAACAGTAGTTTCTTTGAAATTAGAAAATCTTTTTCAGACGAAAATGCTCTACCTTTTACTAAAATTAAAAAAGTTTTAATGACTTACGATAAAATACTTGTATCCTCAATTCAAGTTTTTTGGAAGCCATATTATTTATCATTTTAGAAAATTAAAGAAGGCAATTAAACAGTTCAGTCCTCTGCTCCTTTAAAAGGAGTAAAATATCCCTCTCAAAGGAAGAATAGTGGTAAGGCACTCAGCACTAAGAACTTGCATTCAAGCAGCGTTACCCTTGTAAGTGAAACCCCTGCAGTTCTACCCTCTCCATGTCAAGTGCCAGAGTGTAGCTCAAAAAATAATTGAAGTTTGTCATATGATATAAGGGTAACCATATCATTATTGCATTTATAATTGGTTGCAGTTGTTATAAATCTAATTGCTCCGTACACACCGTACATCATATCATTTGACTTCTGTTCCTTCGCCAAAATCTGCAGTATCTTACCAAGAATTCTTTTGTAAATGACAAAATTATCCCAAGTGTCTCATGATTTCACCGAACCTCTACATTATTTTGTAAATTCAAACTACAGTGGTTATATCAAAGCAATAATGTTACGGAAGATTTTGATTCCACTCCTGAAAAGCAGCGCTTCTTTTAAAAAATGTAGGTGGTAAAACTTACAAAGATTTCATTAATAGCTGTCAATTACACTTAGTTGTTTGAGCTATTATAAAAGTGTCTGTTTCACTCCAAAGCTGTCAGTTACAGTTGCATAACACTTATACAACACTGACCCTCATGTGGAATATAAAAAATACTAATCCTTACTAACCTTTAGACTTATTAAAAAACTCACTTTAAATTTACACTAAAAGCTGTCTTGTATTTACAAGATAGCTTCAATAACCAACAAGTATTTGCCAGTGTTACAGGCATGAAGTAGTTGTATGGTTATTGCCTTATCACCTGACAGCATTTAAACTCAGGTGTAATCTACGAAGTGCATCCCCTTTCAAATTCTGAGAGCAAATTCAAAAGATTTAGCAGCATTCACATATCTAATACCGTTTCTATGAAAAATTTTCACTAACAAATTTAATTTCTATATTTTAACAAAAACAGTAAATAATTGCAAAGCTGGCAATAATGTTACTGGAAACTCGAATTTCATTAGAGCCCCATCGGAAGTTATAAGTTAATAGTATCAATTTCTTCACATTTTGTAAGAGATTTAAATTCATTCATTGGAAGCGCCACACAAAGGTCTCAAGGCGTAGACACGTTTAATATTGAAAGTACAAAGATGCTTAAGAGATTTCCTTTAGTGCAATGCCCTACTCGAGTAACATCAAAATGTAACAATTGTTAAATTTTGAGCTGCGCAGAAATTGGAACAGAAAATTGGAATACAATGATTAATTCCCTTAAAAAAATAATTTTCAGCGATATCTTCAAAAATAGTTTTGAAATTCATATATGCCAACCTTAAGACACTTCTTTACAAGGCAAACCTTTTATATTCTGCTTCAAGTAGAACGATACGACTTCGATATCTTCCAAGAGAAGTCCATCGCATTGGTTACAAACATTGTTACCTTCATATTCTTGCTGGTATATGATTAACTTGTCAATCCTTCCAGGCTGGATTAGTAAGTTGACCAATACAGTACAAGCGAGGCTATTTAAGATCCAATAACTTTAATGCCTAGCTATTCCCTAGCCTTATTGACTGATGACCGATTCCTGCGCTGGGGAATACTGTTAAAGACCCTTTTAGAAGACGCTGTTTTTAAAATTTATATAATTCATTTTCATAATTACAGAAAGGCACTGAAAATATTCTTCATAATGTCTTGGATATAGCTCCCTATAATCCTACAGTGTAAGGTGATTGAAGTAGGATACATTTTGATTGATTTTTTAATAAGAGAATCATGAGGTTTGAGATTTCAGCGTGAAATCTGATTTCTCTGTGAAAACTGAGCCCTCTGCACTGAGTCCCTTGTATTGCGACAAGATCAGAGCAATTAACTCCCACAATAGCGCTAAAACTTCAAAAGGTCATCCTCACAAAAAAAAAAAAAAAAAGCTTAAGGTGGTCTGTATGTAGTTTACATTAAATCTACTTTTTGTGACTGAAGGACCTTTTCAATTTAGATTTCAGTTTTATGCAATGCTTACAATTCATTACAAAGTAAACTTAAATCAAATTAACAAATTACGAATCGTCACAGGACATTTTATATACCTTAACATCTTACAGGCACTGAGGAAATAAAAAAAAAAAAGGGAAATGATAAAATTTCACATGTACCACTTAATCTGCATAGAATAATATACTTATATTAAAGCACCTAAGCTTTTGATCAGTCAAGAAAAATGAAGTAAATTACGGGTATTTGATTCCAGGCTCTGCAAATAGCTACTAAAGACATTGTTCTAGTTTTATTTTGACAGCATTGCTGAGTGAGAATATGAGGCAAAGGCTGCAGAACTAAAATCACTTTGCCAAGAGCCTTTTTCAACAAAAGCAAAACCTGAACTTCTGCAGCAAAATTAAAAGGTTTATAAATCTGACAGTTCTTGCTGATATGGGGTACCAAAATTGACGAATAAAATCGAAGCAGGCTCAGAAATACCAGCTTACTGCAACAGTCAATTTCAAAAGGATGACCAACGCTATGATATTGTTAAATAATAATCATTTTCACTAACATATATGGAACACTGAATGTAAGGGAAAAGTTCTTACCTAAAAGTGCAATGTCTTTCTACTGGTCACACAACATTTAATTTAAGATGGTCATTATAATGGGTTATAAAGAATTTATCTGTCACAGAGTCAGCAGCTATCTTTCTCCAGTTTATTCCTAACGAAGAGGACTTTGCAGGTCTTCACAATCTATGTTGCTTAAAAATTTAAATAATAATTGTGAAGGCTTGGGTTTCTCCCATCTTAATTACTAACTTTAAATTACATACTTTAACCACCCTAATGCTCCAGCAGTTTTTCCTATTAACTAAAAGTAAAAAAAACAAACTCTAAATTTCTCAACCTATCATCATCAAGAGTGAAATTCTGAAGGTTCCCAAATTTACTCCATCTTAATTACTGACGATAGATTTCGAGTTTCGCTAACGTAAAATATAGAACCAACTGAAAGAATGTCAAAACTTATTCCATTCATTTGAAAGTTGACAAAAAATGGTAACTTGGAACCTTTCTTAGCCCCTCTTCCACCTAACCTAGTCCAACCTCATAGCTAAGTTCCAATAATAGAAAATCAAGTGGTTATAAAAGAATTTTCAAAACTTAAATCTATATGGTCAAAATTAAGGCAAACAATGTCAAATTGCCTAAAGCCCTACTTACCAAACTCATTTCTGCTTTGACATTTCATTTCATGTAATCAAAGCTGCTTCCAGTTATATCCTAACCCCATCCTACGAAAACCTCCAAAGACTACAGTACACAATTCACCTCTTAAACTATAAAGTTTTACAAAACCGTTACTGATGAATATTAAATCTTGGCTAAATTACTAGAATATAGAAAACTTATTATATTTAATCACATATTAATCTGGCTTCCATTTTCAAAAACAATATGTAGCAATGCTAAAATGAAACAAGTCCAAAATAGAGTAAAAATATTAACTAACTTGGTAACTATCACAATCAAATTACTTATAACTAATAGCTATTACAAATAAATCTAATTTTTGGATATATAAAAATATAGTCCCTTTTCTATAAAATGTGATATAAACCTATCCAGGTAATAAAAAGTTATATTGCTGACAGAGTGACTTCTGCATTTCACAGAAAAAACTACCACTGAAGCATTGTGAACAGAATATGGAAACCTATACAACTTTACTGAGCTGAGTCAGTGTAAAGACAGTGACATGACAGCACTGTAATAATACCAAAGCGGACATGAATACTCTCATCAAAATAACACAAACATGACATTTAACAATAATACTAAGTCACAAAAGTGGTCCACATTAATAAATGCTTTTCAATTCAACATCTGACAAAGGTTTTAAGAACAACACTTTTAGTCGAGCAGGATGATTGTTAAAAATTCCTAGGAATTTTTAGCAATTTTAATAATTCCGAGGAATTATTCTCACGAATTTCTCAAGATTGCTATTGCAGTTATTTGAAAATTTACCTCTTGATATTTAAGTATGAAAATTATTTTTCTGAAGGAAAATTCCCTTCTGTTCAGGAAAATAAGTTTCCCAATCACACAAGTGAAAGAAATGGTGAAAAAATTTGACAAAAATGTAAATGTACAGTACATAAATAAAATACATACAGCTACAGCTTTTGAGAACCTGATCGATTGAAAAGGAGAATCGCGATGGCTCTCGAAACCTCTCGCTGTACATACATCTTTATGTATACAGTGTATATATATATATATATATATATATATATATATATATATATATATATATATATATATATATATATATGTATGTATATATATATATACATATATTACACACACACACACACACACACACATATATATATATATATATATATACATATATATATATATATATATATATATATATATATATATATATATATATATATATATATATATATATATATATATATATATATATATATATATATATATATATATATATATATATATATATATATGTGTGTGTGTTTGTATTTACATTATGTGTGTATGTATGCATATACATATACATATTTATATATTATATATTATTATTATATATTATTATTATTATTATTATTATTATTATTATTATTATTATTTATTATATTAGTGTTATTATTATTATTATTATTATTATTATTATTATTATTATTATTATTATTATTATTATTATTATTATTATTATTATTATAAGATAGTTCAATCAAACCAAACCAGAATTTAAATTCTTATTCTTGAATACTCCCAGAACTTATCCAAAACATACTTGCTAAGCGGTGACTGCTGAAGTTCAAGTTTGCTCAGGTCACCCATCCTTTCCAGATATTGTGTCCTGTAGTGACATTAATGATAAGCTATCCACAAAGGTTTTCAATAAATTAAAAATCGATATCAAATGCCAAAAGTAACATCTGATTAGTTTGTCTATCTGGTATGGTAACAAGTAATTCTTTATATTTAAATAAAAACAATTAAAACCTACTACTTGTAATCTGAAGAACTTTCATAAAGTATAATGATATCATTAACTAATATTTGCCACATCGTGTTTGTGAGGTTTTTATAGGCTAAATTTAATCCTTACATTACAAGATTATTACAAACTGAAAGTAATCCTTTATTTGGTTTAATTATAAACTAAAAATGTTCGTTAATTCCTACCTCCCATGAAACTTTGATGAAACACTTATCGTTCTCTACAGTGGATAACACTGATTCATTGTGAATTCAAGATTCTCCCTCTCCACACTCCAGAGAAAAACTTGAGCATCCTGCATTAAATAATTTTGGCTCATAAGGCTCTCATCCTTTCCTTATATCTTTAAATATAAGAACTCAGGAGCTAATACAATGAAATCTTTAAAAATACAAATCTTTTAATCCCTTCTAGCAAATACCTTCCCATTCACTAATCATGTCGACCATGCTGATTATCAGTAAAAATGTAGCTTACATTATCGTTGTCAGAGTCTGGAGTTTTTATGCTTATTTAGGCGATTTATAAATTTTCAACTAGTATAGTTCATTAAAAAGTATGACAGAACCTTGAAGAAAAAGAAAACTCATCCGCTGTCAAGCAGTCCATACAGTTCCCTGCTGTTGAAAATAAAGGAAAATAAAGATATCTGAGTAAATCAACAACAACAGGGTTGAACACACACACTTAAGCAATGGTAGATTGGCTATATTCATCCAAAATACTTTTATACGTGAAATAAAGATACAACCAAAATTTACATAAATTGTATTGCTCTTGATTTTAAATTTAAGTTCTAAAATATTTACAGATGTCACCCTAACTTGATCTAACACTTGAATGTTAATGTAGAGTATGTAATATTCAAAATGCAAGATTTTTGTAAAATTTTTACATGAAACATCCTATAAGAATTCACTAAAGTAGATGTAATGTCATTTCACATGGATAAACTGAATATTTGGTTCTTTATTAGTAAATTAAGTACAATAAAAAATGCAAATCCATCAACGCAAAAGTGGATTAATGTGAACCTACAAATCAATAAGAAACCACGATACTCAAATTACATTAAACCACTTTGCTATAATGATGTCCACTGCAATAATCAAAGATGATTCTGCCTTAAAGTTTGGCTTCTAAAATGCCTGACTTCATAGAGGTTGTTAAGTCTTCCCTGAGAACAGCAACCCAATTTCTTGATGTTTCAACTCGTCAAGGCCACGTCGGTAAAGGAAGTAGTAATGCAAACAGTTAGCTATGGAACCCACACAGTACCATTACTTAACAACATTTACCAATCTGAATAACAGTGAATCTTTTTTTTTTATAAAAAAATGCAAAGATAACTGTGAGCCAAGGTATTAAGGCAGTTAGTTAGCACTAGTCTATGCACATTCTTCTGTAGTAACTGCCTATCAAACTACCCATATCAGTCACCGCCTCCATCATGGTCCCTTGCCGGGGAGGTTCTTCAGCTGCTTCGAATCCATAAGTGAAATGTTCTGAAATGCATAAAAATAATTCAGAGAAAAAGGAGAAAAACTTCACTTAATTAATCTTATGTGAAAATGTTAACAAAAATAACCTGCAAAGAATTTAACAGATACTAAGTTCTTTACTATGATGATAGGAACCAGTCAGTCAAGAAAATATCCAGGGTGAATTCAGTGCACCTCGAGTACTTTTTACTTCTAGGACTGTTATGCCTGAAGACACAACGTCCATAATCAATTAATACTGGTCTACTTAAGGTATGCATCTTGCCATCACCTATTAAATATGACCTCAGAATACGAGCGCAAAAGATTAAAAAACCAAGTAATATAGCTTATTAAGAACAGGAAGTGAATCCTGTACTACATAATATAGTGGAGCGGGATAATGGTTAAAAAGTGCAAATGGTGATACAAGCAACAGATTTGGCATGAGAACTCTAATCCCCATAAATCAAAATCAACCTCCGGCCACCTCAATATTTGGTTGTTTCCAAGATGGCTGACACTTTCCCAAAATGGCAACAAATTTGCTGTATATTTCAAATATTTTCATTTCATAAGCCTATAAAAGTTGCATACTGTCCATATAATGATTGAGATTTTGTATTTTGGCATTCTTACTGTCATGAAGAGATAAAGTGAACCCATCTTTCCAATATGGCCACCATATGAACACCATATTTCCAAAATGGCCGCCAAAGATAAAAACGTATGTATCTCCTGAGAGAAACCAATATGTTTTGTGTATCAATTAGTTTTAGCAAGTGCAGCTGCAGAGAGCTGTGCAGCTAAGTCCAGATTTGTAGCACTTGCACCTGCCATGGCATTGTTTTTTGCAGCCACACTTATTCAGTTCTTGGCCAAATTTTGCTACTATTGGCAAATCTGTCCAATACTGAAATCAGGTGCCATCAATCTGTTGCCATCCCCAGTGTCTTGGACTGGGCAAAACTGGATGACATACTAAAGACTGGCACCAAATGTGCCGTGCTTGAAAGGCAGCTCTCTTGCAATGCTCTCTAAAAGCAGCCCTTGTAGGGGGGAATGCAATCATAAGCTCTTTGCTTTCTTGCAAAGAGGTCAGATCTAGCCTCATTTACATTTTTATACGAACTGCTTCTGTTGTACATTAGTTTGAACTTAGTTTGGTGAAGGTGGGTGTGGCATACTGAAACACACTCCATGTTTGCCATGCAGACTTCTTCCCCTTTCCATGAAAGGCAGACACTGTGTCACTCCCGCTAAATGAATGCAAAAAGGGAAGGGCTGAGGCTCTTGGTCCCATGGCTGCTGCAATTTCATGGATATGTATCCACCTCATGTCTTTTCCACTACCAGATTTAATCCATAGTTTGTCCAAACCAGTTTTTTTCTATGCTAGATACTGCTATGATGACAACGTCAGTGTCTGTACTACATATGATTGCACTTGAGATATCTTCATGCTTTGCAGCATATGCAGCATGTAAAAGGACTCTAGTATCTGCCTCTTCGTGAATGCAGCCTTGAAGGTCAGCGGTGTCTTGTTCAGCTTTGCTACAAAGTGCAGCATCCCCTTTAGTGACAATTATGCATGATGTATCATCTGCTTGAGATGAAATGATTGTGTCTGCCAAATATGCAAATAGTTCAGTTTTGTTGTGGTCATTCCTGAGGAAGCTGGTCCGATTGCCAGGAGTTTTCACTGTGCTAATTACTCTCCAACAAACTCCTGTGCCTCTTTTTGTCTTGTTTGTGCTTTAATACTGTCTGTCCTATACACATCAAATACAATGTGTCTTTGCTTGTACTTTTGTATGTGCTTCTGAATCTTTGATAGGACTTCTTCTTTAGCATAAGACTCAAATGTAGACCCCTTGGTTGGTCTCAGAGCATTTATAAGAGCTGCACCATCCATTATGATAACATCAGTGGTAGGCTCTTTGTCAGGGATGTCTGATGCATGCTGTTCTAGTACAGGCAGCAGCTGTGACTTGGTGCCCTGTTGCATCTGTCCATTCTGTGCCAGTGATTGTGGGCAATTTTGATTCTCAAGTTGAAAGAATTCATTTAAAATCACCCTGTCTGTTCTGGCATGATATGAAGAGGCGTGAGAATAGATTAAAATCATCCTTTATGATTTGCAGTGACTGTTTGCCCTTGGATTCTGTAGTAGACATCTTGTGACTGAACAACAGAATTTTGTTCTTGTGTACTGGTTCATAGAATTTGCTGGGTGTGTTGAACCTCTCAATAAAGTTTGTGAATTGTGTCTGTCCAAGGCTCTTCATAGATCTCAAGGATTCCCTAACTTTGCTGTCCATAATTTCATGACTGTCTGGCACAATCAGATCCACTGAATCTTCCTCAAAAGGGTTGCCCATTTCTTTGATTACTTTTGCCAGATTTTCAACCATTTCAAGAAACCTTCTCTCCACAGTTTCAGTTTCATCATGATGCTTACTCTCAAATTTTGGATCAGCATCACTTCTAGTCTCAAACTCAATGATCAGGTGGCTTACTTCAGGACCAGCCACTGTCCACCTTCTGAGAGCATCTTCATCTTCAAATAGGCCAACAGCTCCCCCATCTCCTTTCACATGAGCATTATTCTGCTCGTATGCTTGGTCTATAGCCATTGAGGAAAAAGGCCGAGTGGTTTTGTGGACAGTGAAATTTCCCTTTGTGAATTTATCAGATGTGTCATTTTAGAGAGCCTCCATGTCTCTCAAATGAATTGAAAGCCACCTGGCATAATGTACATGGTCCAGGGCAAAGAAGAAAGGAATGAGTTCTTGCAGCACATCTTTGTACAATTGGAAATTAGACTCTTGGTATGACCTTAGCTCAATTTCTTCTTCTGCTTCCTGGATATATGCCATATAGGCAGCTTTGCGCAGCTGATATAAACTGCAAGCTATCACCTGGTGGGCTAGACATGTCTTCTTCAAATGTGAAGCAGAAATAAACGAATCTGCTGTTCCAGGAGTAGCTATTTCTGCTTCTGCAAGAGCACCACTCCAACCACTGGCTTTCAAGAGATCGCCCAGAATTTTGAGTGCTGCCATTTCTATATGCACCCCTCCAAACATAATAACCATATCACCATACTTCAATGGCTAATCCCATTGGATTTGCTTAGCAACTGCAAACAGCAGCTGATCAACTGTTAGAACTGGGGTTTGGCCAGGACTGAGAAACTGTGTGGTTGCTCTTGCAATACCCATGGCATGTTTTATCATTGCAACTGAATGAGCTGCCTCTTGAAAAAGAGGCAACATTGATGACAAGCATATTTCAAATGGGGCCTGTCACTTCTGAGAAGCGTGATGTGCTGCCCAAGATATGGACACAGCATTTTCACTCCTGCTGACAGACTTACTTTCTCAAGCCATTCATACTCAAGAGAAAGATGCTTTGAAAGCACAACCTGTTGGTGTCCTGCACTTCCACTGGATGAAGGGAGGGGATTCTTATGTTTAAAAAGAGCAGGAGGTACATTTGTGTAATATTCAGGAAGAGAAGGTACTTTTTTTGACTTTGTTCCACTTTGGATGATTTGGGCCAAGTTTCTGTCCTCACCCTTTTCATCAGTGCTCGGATGCTGAAACAAAGATATGCCTGTCCCATGGAAGGATGTTTGTGCAGTTGTGGCACTTGGATTATGGTCCAGATTGTCAACAACACAAGTTGTAAAGAGCCCTTTTCTTAGTGTAGTGGGACAAACTACTTCTTCCTCCACTGCTCTTGTTATAACTGCTTCTCCTAACCCTTTAGTCAATTCCAGAACCATATCATAGGTGATGCTGATTCCATGGTGATGGAATGTATCAATTAATTGACGCTTCCTGGTTTTTACAAAGACCAGGAGACCAATATATATTGGAAACAGAGGTTCTCTTGACTTGGAATGTCTGGAGAATGTTGAAGATGCTGGATTCTTTTGACAGTTGAAGTGCAAAAGTTGTGCTAAAGCTAGATCAGTAGATGATGTTCCATATTTAAGTTGGGATTTTATATCGCCACCATTTTGTAGCACACTTACAAATTCCAACACACTTGGTGGCACAGATTCTCTTCTAGTGTCTGCTGTTAAGGTTCCATCAAATTCTATCTCATGTTCAAGCATCTGTTTCCTCAATATCTTAGCTGCTTTGGCTATGATTAGTGCATCATTGTAGTCACATGTCATGGCTTGGGCTTCTCCCATTTTCTTTTTGTAGGCAAACCAAATTTCTCTTCCCTTTTTAAAGTCCTCCAGTCCTGGGATGCGGGCAAGTATCTGTTCTTTCAACCGTGTTCGGTGCACAAAGGAAGCATCAACATTTAGCTGTTCCAGTCTTTGTTTGTACAAATCATAAAGTTCTACCATTGTAAAATAGCAGCACCCATCTGTAGTCAACTGCTTGTCTCTCATGTACATCTCAAGCTCGGCAAAAGCATGGGGACATGCCTCTTGTCTGTACTGCACTTAAACATCTCCAGTTTTCTGGGAATTTAGCCACGCCCTTTCCCTGTTGTACACAACTGTCAGACAAGATAGGTGATACATATGGTCCTGAGAAACAATATCTCCAGCACTAAGCTTGGCCAGAAGTTTCTCATCTAGTAGGTTGGTGACACATCGTTGCAGCTTTTCATGTAAAGGCAATGTCATGGCCAATCATAAATCTTTGACTGGTGCTGGTTGATCACAAATAAAACATTCCTTCTTTCTCAGTCTTAGATTCTTCTGCATCTTCTTCAGCTGCCTTCTGGCTACTACGTGTGAACTTTGCTGATGGGCCATCATCATCTTCTTTTGTCTTACACAATGACTTCCTTTTCCTTACTAGTTTTGTTGTTTTGAACTTCAGCATGCATGATTCATGACAAGTTGCTTTGTTATTTTCAAAGGTCTGCAGAATTCCATCACCTTCATCAAGCCTTTTGGGATGAAATGGTATAGGCATTGCATTTAACTTATAGAATAAAGGAATGTTTGTAGCAAGAGTAACATAGCCAGCACCAGATGCATCAACTAGTCTTTCACGTGTGTCCTCTTGGCACAAGCAACAAAGCTTCCAGTTAGTCGTACTATCTCCCTTCAGGAAAGATGTTGATTTCCAAGATTGTCCTGCCCTTGCTTTTGTTCTATAGGCCGAGGGTTTATCCTTTTACCACCTATATAACATAAATGCACTTTCAGATATCGGATACAACTAGGCTCAGGTATGTCATAATCCTACCCTTAGCCTGATCATTCATCCAGTGCTATTTAATTCCTGTGTGATCTGTACACCATCTAGAAGACTAAAGCCCCATCTTCCTTGGCTTGGCTCTCCCACGCTGGCACATCCTGTCAATTCAGGTGCAGCTGTTTAACTTAGAAGTGGGGCTAGCTAAACAGCATTTGGGAAACTAATAAAAATCTCTGCCATTAGCTAGCACTGAACCCCATGCTGAGTTTCACAGCTATAGTGTCAACCAATGTGCCTGGTAGTACACTGAAACTACACTATTACACCTTTACATTAAACTTATTACCCATTTTTTTTTCTAAATGAGGATGAAAATTAATTAACTGGGAATTAATTGACTTCTAATCTACAAAAAATGAACTGATCAGGCTGAAGTTACCCCCAGATCCATGTATTACCCAATCTTTAGCCTCATATATGAGCTTATGTACCAAATTTTGGCATTTTGGCGGACATTTTTGATATTGTGACAGCCATCTTAGATATTTCTATGCAGATAAATGATGTGTCTACATATATAAAGGCTCGTTTTTAATATTTTAACATAAACTGGGAGTGACTTAGGGATTTGAATGTGATTAATCAATTAAATACCAATATTCAAATATCCACAGGACGCCATTTTGAAAACCTGTCGGCCATCTTGGAAATGGCAAAATTTTGTGTGGCCGGAGGTTGATAATGAGACCAAGGAACAAGAAGAATAGTTGAGCCAAGTTTCATGCTTGTATCACCATTTGCAATTTTCCCCTATTTTTTTGTAGTCACCCACTCCACTAATAGGTCGAATATGGTTTGAATTCACTCGTCACCTTTCAAGTTGGTCTGGTTCTAACGACCAAGTCGTTAACCGAAGCGCAAATCTGCTTTATTCGAAATTCAGACTTGAACAGCTTACTTGTTATTGCGATAATACATTTCTTTTATCCTTGGTGAAGTGGTCTTTTCATTATGGCATTTCATGCTATCTACAATATCGTCAAGATCTTTCAGTACTATATTTTTAAAAGTAATCCCAATCATTCATCAAGCCTAGCAACTATGTATAGTCCTAACGAATCCTTACGAATGATTTTGCTGTTCTTTTAATTCATTCCCTATCAATCATATGGGTAACTTTCTGGGTTCACAAACTTTGTACTGTAGACTTTACTAGCATTGAAGCCCCTTTATTGTAAACTTCTGTATACAAAGTTTTCTAACAACTTATTTTTAACAGGTAACTAAGGGAAGCATACATTGACACGTGTATATGTACACCACACAACAGAAAGGAAACTAAATCATTTATAAATATTTCAATTAAATGCATTTTTGTCTCTTTGAGGTTACAAAAACAGCTTTTAGAAAGAGAGCGAGCTGATATTTTGGCGAAAGGGACATTTGTTGAGAACACAGTTACGTTCATATACTTTGACTGCCATGCGTTCAGCTTTGATGTCATCAGTCTTTAGATGCATCCATTGTGCGATATTTTCCTAGCAGATGAAGCTCTTTTTAGGTTCATAAGGTGTATTTAATTTTTTTCCACTGCAGTCTGTTTCCTCATACGTATATTTCTATATCAGGTTTTAGAAATTATATCTAAGCAAAACTTATGTGCTTGCTATTTAAGACCACACATATATGTACTTATAAATTCGTGCAACCACACATTGAAGTGTGAGACCTTGCTGCACTAAAATGCAATTTAATTAGAAGCTATCATTTATTAAGCGCTATACTACCATAGAGCATAAAGATAGAAGTTCGGAAGGCAATTAAAGGAATCGTAATTTACTTTTACAAATACAGAATACCACCTCCCTCTATAACTACTATGTCGCTAATACCACTGATACTGTTAAAACCACTGCTACTTTTACTGATGCTATTTCATTCTGAGGCTAACTTATCGGCATCACCTCAAGCCGTATTTTGAGAGAGAGAGAGAGAGAGAGAGAGAGAGAGAGAGAGAGAGAGAGAGTGTGCGTGCACGTTTCTATAATTTTAACATAATATTTTAGAGGTATTCATATGGTGCGTTACGATCCTAATCACTATTGTAGTTACAACGAATAAAAAAAAAAAAATAGGGAAAAAATCCCGGGAACTGTAAATTTCTTGACAAACTTGTATTACCTTTGAAATATTCTTCATGAAGCTTTAAATTCTGAACAAATTCCGAGTTGTCCATTGGTCCTTGGGAACCCCCTAATTCTTCTGGTAATTCTTCTGCTGGAATGTGCTTGTGGAGGCTCTGAAGATCTTCTCCATGAAAGTGAAGCTGTCAAAAAAAAAAAAAAAACATTCACTGGCTGTTTCAAGTTGCGTCAATTAAAAGAATTAAGGTAATATGCTTCTATTAAAATCAAATATTTCCTTTGACTGTAAACTTGTCCTTACAATTCAGCAATGACCTATCATTCTGATTATAAGCAAACTATTAAAAAAATGCGATGGATTCTTTAACAATAGCCACAACTGCATGACGAAAATTTTCTGTGGAGAACTTGTAAATATAATTATCTACCGTAAAAACAGCGGGTAATGTTTACATATACAGTGAATTAATTCAGGGTATCTATGTACATATATCACTAGTTCATGACATACCCTTCCCTTAATTGTATCGGAGAGGAAAGGTTTGACCAAACTGAAGACCCAGTCAAATATGGAAGGTTCGTGGACAAAGTGTAGTGCCTTGAATCTCAATGGGAAGACTTCCTGGAAAAGTAAAATAACGATAAAAACACGCAAAATAAAGCACAGCAGAGTCTGATGAAGAATGCATGAATCCGACTCAAGTAAATTAATTTACATCTTAAAATCACCACTCATTACTTATACGACACAATATTAAAAGAAAAACAGACTTTATATAATGATAAAGGACGAAGAATATTGTATTCTAAGTACATTTTGTAAAGGGAATAATTAAATAGCCATCTCAAAATGCCAAAAATTTGAACGATCGAGAAAGACCACTTGCTTTAAGATATACGCTGGATAAAATAAATGCAGGCCTATACGTATGGAGGGAAAAATATTCGTAAGGATTTTCATCTCGACAATCTTATCATTTTATTCATTACATCCTAAGACATTTCTTTCATAAATTATATATCAGTATTTACTATGTCAATTTTTTTTTTTATTAAGGAGTCTGTTACACAATGATAATAAAGGAAATCAACACGCAATCATGTGTACAGCATCAAGAAAAGTCCACCTCACATCAGGATCGAACTCAAGACTTGGCTGGAATACTATCAATGAGTCATTGATGGTCGGAAAGTCTGGTAAATCTAGCTGGCATGAAAAGTACAAAGTTTGACAGGTAATTCCCTAGCTTTTTCTTTTCATGACGTTTATGACTTAGTTGGTAGCGGCCTTGGATTAGAATAACGTTTCGCTTTATGAAACTTAGGCTGTGAAGACAAGCAATGGGGCATTTTTGCTATTCATTGCTTAAGAAGTACAATAATCCAAAGTAGAAGTGGGAGAAAACCCTACAGGTGCACTAACAAGAATAAAGAAAGGAAGCGGGATGGATCATGGAGGTCAAGCATAAGTCTTAAAAGTGGGTGCTGCTAGGGGCCGAAGGGGCGCAGCATGCACCCATAAATAATTACTGCAGTGCACCACATGAACTAAACTAACTGCTTTATCCCCCTACAGAGATTTCTTGTGAAATCCCACAAGTATTGCATTCAGAATGAGTAAAAGAAATGAAGACAACGTTGGAAAAAATATGGCTGATGGATACTCTGGTGCACTGTATTTTATTTAAGACTTCTGCCCTCCTTTCCTTTTCTTGCTTTCCAGAACTTGAAATTACAGACGAGAGAGAGAGAGAGAGAGAGAGAGAGAGAGAGAGAGAGAGAGAGAGAGAGAGAGAGAGAGAGAGAGAGAGAGCAATAAGTATACAATGCGCTTCGGTTTAGCAAATTGAACGTCTCCAAACCAGAGTCACGCCCGACGAAACCTAAAGCTGCCTCCGGTTACCTGAATAACTGAAATCATTCTACGGATGTGAGTGGGTGTCAGGTAGTAGGCGTGTGTCATGGAAAGTCCAGCGCAGTCGACAACAGCCGTGATGCCCCGAAGCTGAGTGATAGGCACACGGACTATGTGCTCCAGCATGATCACTTGACTGCGGAAAACGTCGTCTAAATTGCACACTTCCGGCAGCCAGGCTCCTGAAAATAATGAGAAATGAGTAAAGCAAGTTTAATGTCAACTAACTATGTACAGTAATATGTAACTAAAATGTACAATCAAGCAGCCGAGATCATGAGCGCCGAAGGCCTTTATGAATGTAATAAATTGTGAAAAATGTTTAGGTTCTTTTCGCAGTAAGTATCAGCGTGAAAGCAGAAATGCTACCCGAATGTATTTCTTGCTACTTGAAAGAAGGATAACGGTTAAATGTAGTGACACGCTGCATCACAAGATCCATGATGTTATGAATAAAAAATCAAGCATTGTTAAAAACAACAAGATTTAAGATCTATACAAACTTGTAAACCGTTAGAAACTTAGATATATTCATCATTCATTCACTACAGTGCCAATAGATTAGTTTGAACATAAAGGTAAATCACTCAGTTTAAAAATGACTTAGACTGAAGAGGTGGAAAGAATAAGAAAATTTCTGGTCAAGCAAAGGTCCCGGTACTACGTTACACTGAACCAGCGTAACATCTACAGGATAAACAAGTCGCCGAATACACTCTGGGCCAATATTTGTTTGTAGTCATGAGTGGAGATCATCTACGTGAAGCTTAACATTATTTCACCTAACTCCACATCATCTCAATCATGCATGGGCTCCGAGTTTTTAACTATAGAATTTTTCTTTTCAGTAAAAATGGAAACAAAACATCATCCAGGCTGACCAGCTATATACTCAAGCACAATGTTTTCTTTGTTAAGAGCCTAAGCAAGATAGGGTCTGAGCCTCAGTTCGTCTATGTCTTCCTCGCGATTTCCTTAACCTTTGTTCTATACTCCTATTGTTCCTAATCCACCTCTTCCCCTAATTTATCTATTCAGAGAGCATGGCGTTCAATGATTTGTAAATAATCTACATAATCTGACGTGTAATTTTCGCCAGAGTTGAAAGGACTTTATCAACATGTATCTAGGTTTTTATCTAGGTTTTCATCTTTGATCACACTTATTACGATTAGTTTTTTTTTTTTTTTTTTTACTTGAGATAGTGTCATCGCCATTTCTAATCAGTTCTTTTATGTATTATTTCCCGTCCAGAGACATTTACAGTAGAAAAAGCTTACGGTTTGTTTTGCGCCCATGTTCTTCAAGTTTCCTTGATTCCTAACCTAGTCAGCCTCTCCTTCAGTATATTCGTTAGTTCCCAAAACACTGTGGTTTCATTATAATTATAATTATAATTATAATTATAATTATAATTATAATTATTATTATTATTATTATTATTATTATTATTATTATTATTATTATTATTATTATTATTATTATTATTATTATTATTATTACTGTTCCCACGGCATTTAATTCATACAGTGTCTTCTCTATTCTTCTTATTATCGTTTTTTCTTCAGCCTGTAGCTTATAAATCAGTTTCCAAGGACATACAAAGATTTCTATTTTCTTAGGTTTATTTCCTCTGACGTTTCAAACGCGCTCTGGGGTTCATTTTCAAAGAGCGAATGAAATGGCATGTAGGTTACAGGGGTATATATAGCAAGCAGGGCTGGGGCAGTGGGTGCTCAGTTGCCTGGTCGGTCATTCAGCTGTGTTTTGGTTGGTCACAGATTGGTGACAAAGTCGGTCCTGCAGGCGTTAATACCTTCTGGGCCTACTCCCAAATTCCAATAGCGATTAGGCCCAGAAGGTCTCAGTGCCTCCAGGACCGACTTCATCACCAACCTGTGACCAACCAAAACGCAGTTGAATAACCGACCTGCAACTTTACAACCACCGCCCTACCCCCGCTTGCTATATATACCCTTGTAACCTGCATGCCATTTCATTCACTCTTTGAAAATAAACGCCAGAGCGCGTTTGAAACGTCAGAGGAAATAAACCTAAGAAAACAGAAATCTTTATATGTCCTTGGGAAACCTGTTTACCAGCTACAGGCTGAAGAAAAAAAAGGAAATAAGAAGAATAGATAAGACTCTGTATAAATTAAATGCCGTGGAAACAGCTATAATTTTTAACGCAACAGCCCTCAGAGAAGGTCTCCTCCCTAATAATAATAATAATAATAATAATAATAATAATAATAATAATAATAATAATAATAATAATAATAATAATAATAAACACTTTTAGCACATAGAAATCCAGATGAAGTTGTTAAAGCGTAGTTATGTATCTGAAGTAGGTATATTTGTATTTAGATTCATGATTATTATTTAAATTTTAGTGGATGGAGTAACTTTTGCCGCAAGAGTTTTCGCCGTAGGATTTTTCGCCACGGACTTTTTTTCCGTAGGAAATTTTGCCGCATGGGCTTTTTGCCGCAAGGAATTTTTGCCGTAGAATTAATCAAGTATGTCTAAAGTATGAGATTAAAAGGTTACTTTATAATACATAAAGTTTACTTATTGAAAACATGAAAATAGGGTAAAAGCAATTCAGGTTACAATAAATTTTCAAAATTATTTCACGTTCACTGCAATATTCAAAATAGTAAATATAAGTAAAAATCAAGTTTCAAGATAAAATTAATGCAAGTTACAATTAATTAACTTTAAATGATCCAAGTTCATCGCAATATTTAAAAAATGAAAAAGTGAAAATACAGCTTTAATTCAAGTTTAGAATGAATGCAAGTTCAATGCAATACTCCGTAAACAGTGAAGTATACGCTGAGAATCGTACATCGAAACAATCCTTTGTATTCTTACATAAATATCTTTGTACTTTTTCTTCATTTAAGATGCTTTGTCACGTTCGAGGTCAGTTCTTTTCTTCTTTGCTAGACACTTCGTTTTTTTAATGTTTATCAGTTTCCAAATATCTGGGTGGGTGTTTGTGACAGAACTTTGTAAGGCGTTATGAAACCCTCTACGCTGTTGTTGGTGTTTGGTAAATTATTCAAGGTCCCTTCATAACCATTCCACATAATATCCACAACAAATGTTGGAGCGACTCTTCGCCTACGAGGGTCCCTGCCTCTTACCCCACCAATATAATGGGTTTCGAAATAGGAAATCTGGTTTCGAAATAGGAAATCAAGTCCTGAGGCAAATCATCATTGTCGACTAGCTCCTCAAATGCACCAATAAGGGGGAAAATGCGAGTGTTGCAAAGCATTTAACCAAGTGTCAAATTCCGAACCACTTTGGTAGCGCACTTTATGACACAAATCAGATACTTTTCGGAAAATATTTTTAGCTAAATGAAACAAATATCTGGTTACATTCGCCACTGTCTTATAATAAAAGGTTTTCATCACTTTCTTTCGAGACACTGAAAAGCTACAGGAATGACAATCATTTCTTGCATCGGGAATAAGAGGAGCCTGAGGAGCCTGTTCATTCACTTGCCTCCGTTTCTTAATATTTCGCCATAAAGTTGCATTTGATGGCATAAGACAACATCTTGCATTATCTAAGCAAGCAGAAGCATTGGAAATGAGTGATCTTGTAGACAACTGGGACTTCGTAGTACTTTCTTTCAATCTTGCTAAGGTGGCGACACTTTTGGTTTTGTTGGGTCTGCAGAATGGCTGTGGTCACCGACAGCTTCGCATATCACTATATGACCTCCTTTTTCTAAAATTGTGTGGACTCTCGCCTTACAGTTTTTAATGTCACACTCGCAATACGTTTTCATTTCCAGGGTTCTGTCGATTCTGTAAACGAAATTAGCATCGCCAACTAACTTTTCACCTCCACGGCTAGTTTTCACTTTGTGCGGCACTGTCGAGGGGCTGCAATAATGGAACTTAAATAATATATCCTTTACTGAAAAATAATTATTTCCGTTTTACAACCCACTTTTTAAAAATTTAGAAGTATATACAATCACTGTTTAAAAACTACTTGTTTAAAATTTTAAAAATAATAGCTAATTATCAAAGACCGTCGCATTAGATGAATGCAATTATGTACGCATGTAACCCATTTATTTATGTTTAAATTCTAAAATAAAATAGCTCATTATCTTATTAGATACAATTACTTATACTTCTTGTTTAAAACTACTTGCTTAAAACTTTAGAAGTAATAGCTAATTATCAAAGACCGCAGCATTAGATGAATGCGTGTATGTACGTATGTATGTATTTATGTTTAAATTCTAAGAGTACATGTAATAGCTAATTATCTTATTATCTTATTCAATACGCATCTTCGGCAAAAATTCCTTACGACAAAATTTCCTACGGTAAAAAGTCCGTGGCGAAAAGTCGTACGGCGACAACTCCTGCGGCCACCACCGGGGTAATGTTTAACAAAACTATCCTTGGCAGCACCTGAAAGCTATGCCCTTATGAAAGTGAGAGAGCCTATCTCGCCCCTCTCTCTCTCTCTCTCTCTCTCTCTCTCTCTCTAATGCAATGAGAAACCAACTTTGGACTCATCTGCCCGTATGATCTATTACATTTCCGCATCCAAATATCTGTCGTAGTCCCAACTTTTAAACTTCAACTAACTGTGTCCATCTACCACATATTTACAGTCTTGAAAAGAAATAAATTCTTTGTTCGTGATTCTTAAAACTAACAAGGATTAATTTTCCTTTGCACCTTTAATGCAAAGAATCTATTATTTCGCTTCTTTCAATCAACATTGAACACATGGATATATCTTGTATTCAAAATTTGTTAGCTACACAGCAAAATTTTTACACTGTCAAACGTCCAGATCAAAGCAATTTTTTTCTACAATTTCATTTCAATATCAAGAGAACTTTCTGTCCTTACTTCATAAATATCAAGCTATAATGACAGGATATATAAATTTTGAGTTATCCCGTACTAAAACAAGACGGTTCTGGCAGGCTAATCTCTCTCATGCCCACCTGTACTAAAATTCACATGTTAATGACCTTTAAATCACCTGTTTACCCGCTCTAAAACTTGTCTGTACGTGCCTCACACTTGCACGCTACTTAGCTCCCATGTCATATTTGTAATTCATGCTTTTACAGAGAATATCCCAGTCGATCTAGGCACCTCACACTAACCTGTCTGAAGCCCATGTCAGTCAATGCATTCAACGCTTACACACCCTTTCCTTACCCTAAACTCGAGTCTCTTACTATAAGTTACATATCGAAACATTCGTGTTTTTCTTGCGCCTCACTATCATGTCCTTGAGCTTGTTTTTCATTCATACCACGTACATGACCAAATATTCAGTGTCAGTATAGGATCCCTTATACTCATACCCTATTTGCATGTCCTAAAACTCATTAAGTCGGTGTACCTCCCACTCTCGTACATCATATATCTGGACTAAAAGTCATCGCACACGCATCTCTTACTCTAGCACCTACCCATTATGAGATCAACAACTGCAAATCAAATGCCTGTCATTAAGTAGCCTTAGTCCACGCAGTTCACCTGAAAAGCACTTACGCGTCTTAAAATGAAAACCAGTTTAGTTTTAGGATACATCATAACTCTCCCAGACTCAGTCTACGTTACCCCACACGCACACTACTGGCCTGTCCTGAGAATCAAGTCAGCTCAAGTCACCAGTTTTAAAACTTATCTATGGGCCTTACCCTCGCACACCACTTACCTGTTCTGAAAATAAGGACAGTTCTACCAAGTTTATCAGGCATGGGAAGTACTGTTTGCATGCGCAAATCCCAAACATGGTCTAAAGCAGACGGCACTAAATCAACATACATATCAGCATTCTCTTGCCTTGCTCGATAATATCCACGAACCTGGAACATAATGAAATTGTAGCTAAGGCAGCATGTACCAGTAATTAACACAATGAGCAAGAATTTATCAGTATTAATTTATGAACACTATAAAATTTAACCATTTCCATTTAAAAATGTATGTTACTTACAGACCAAAAAGGTCCTATGCATAACTCATGAAATTTAATCAAAATTTAAATTGAACAGTCAAAATTATTTATTATAAAAATGGTAATTAATAAGAGTGTGTGTGTGTGTGTGTGTGTGTTTTGGGGGAAGGGGTTTCAGGTTTACAGCAAAATTGATTCCGCGCACAGCAGGCAGAAAGAAAACATGTTAAAAGAACAATTTAAAGTATAGACAAAATATTTCAGTATGAATAGTGTTCCACTTGGAACAAACCTTTTCATGAATTTTCTATGCCCATGAGCATTCACGAGGCTACTGATAAAAGTGGGAGCGACATTTATTTCCGAATGAGAGAAAACTACTTTTTTGAGATGGTGAGTATTTAGCATTGGTTCTTCTGCTATTCAAAAACGTCAACGAAAAGTTGAAAAATGCAAATAATGAGCATCAAAAATATCATTTATTGCAAAAATAAGAAACCAATAAACAGCACAGTTGACATATGTGAAATATCTCACATTACCTTTGGTCGGTCCTGAAGACCATGACCATGATGTCTAACGGGGAGGTCTTATCCACTGCGTTATTATTATTATTATTATTATTATTATTATTATTATTATTATTAATACATCATCATCAACGCTTCGTCCTTTTAAGAAGTACATGAAATGAAGTATTTATGTGGCACTGGCAAACGGGAAAGTGCTCTGTTAATTGGCCGGTGCATCATCGCCTCAGACTGTCTCGTTAATGCCAAGGTTACGCTGTCGTTATCTTGATGAACGTTGGAGGGCAGGCTGGATAATGTTACTTTTCCCTGGAGGTGCTCCTTGCCAAGAAGACAACAAGCGCCCTAATAAGAGAGAACGAGGGCCAGTATGATCTACCAAATCCAGTGCCCTCTCTGAGGACGTCCCGGCCCAGCATCTTCGTAAGTATGCCCACAATGGTCCCTTCTCAGAGGATTCTGGGCCGCAGTCACGGTGATATTGGGAAGACTACGAGGCTATCCAAGACATTATCACAACCGTACCTGATAGCCATTTCCTTAGCAACCTTGAATTGTATACATTATATTTATAAGCATCCTTAAATGAACACAAACCCCTCGACTGAGAATATGGGCCCCCTCCAAGAGACAGCCCCAAGAGCCACGCCTTTAGTCTTCCCTCCGACAATCTTTGAGATCAAAGCAACATGGCCTTCGAATCAACCACAAATGGTTGAGGTGAGAGAGAACCAGTCAGTTAATAATAAAAATCCCGATGACGTCAACACGACTAGTTTTCCATTTGGCAAAGAAACATTTATACCCTATAAACTTACATCGATCCATTGTATTCTGTACCTTGTTGGGGTTACATCTTTATACACATGGAAAAAAATGTTAATACTCTTTTTTAACCTTACTATGTGTCCATACCCTCTGTTCAAGAGGAAGAGATTAAGACAGGCCAAAATCTAAAGGATTTATGTCTCACGGAATAAAATGGGTCGAGAAAGTGAAATAAATCAGCACTGGAAGAGCAGCCACAATTTTCAATGAAATCTGAGATATTCTCCTTTATTATTATTATTATTATTATTATTATTATTATTATTATTATTATTATTATTATTATTATTATTAAATGGTTTCTTACCAAGAAACAGAAATCCAGCAGGGTATTCTACCACAAGTGTTAGCAAATACGCTATATTCCCAAAGTCCTGATACGTAGACTACAGAAAGCTGTAGGCTACATGCCTGGATTCAAAAAGCTTTTTATTGTTTTAACAGTATTTGATTTTCAATGAAAATTTCATTTTCTCATGCAGCTCAAAATAGCTATAGTTCGTGACAACAAGGACTTATGTAATCTGTTGGCAACTTAAAAAAGACAAAGCAAGCCTTTCAAAGTAAAGATAAAATCCAGCTCTTAATTTAGGAATTCACTACCAAATAATTCTGACAGAGCCTACTCCTGTATTTCAGTTATTTCACTAATTACGTAAATAGCCAATTATTACTGTCAGGGGAATCATATAATGAAACAGCACCTAGAAAAGAAATAAAATTAAGCAGCCTTTACCACATACTGGATTCTGTTAAGAACAATCATCGCATATTTCATGTCACTGGTTCACAAGTCTTTGCCAATGGATTTTCTTCCCTCAGACTGACAGCTCGCATTTTTTTTAACTTACGTTGTTACATATTTCCTTCCTACTAGCTTTATTTAGAGATTTGTGAGGATACAAACCTTCTGCCCATTAGCCAGAATGCCTGGAAGTCAAGTGAAGGTGGCTTTAAAACCATTTAAATATTCTTATGATTCTGTGTTATAGAATTTCAACATAACTGAGAGAATAAGACAGCGAGACGCTTAAGGAATTCTCAGCATCTAAGTTTCAGAGAGAGAGAGAGAGAGAGAGAGAGAGAGAGAGAGAGAGAGAGAGAGAGAGTTACAGGAACTATCTATAATCCAATCTCGGCGACAAGGCAATTACCATCATTCACTTCTCAATGACGGTAGCATTATTATTATTCAGTTCTCCAAGGCAGATCCATTATCATCACTTTTTTCCAAAACACCTCAATTATTATTATTTTGTTCTCCAAGAGAGATCAACACTACAGCATATTCTTATCTCGAAGATAGGTCAATAAATGTCATTCATTTCTCGAAGACAGGTCCATTATTATTATTATTATTATTATTATTATTATTATTATTATTATTATTATTATTATTATTATTATTATTATTACTCCATTCTTCAATAAGTTTCACTTACTATTATTCTGTTCTCCTATACAGAATCTATTTATATTTCAAACTCAAAGACAGATCGGTTACCATAATTCACTTCTCAAGGACACCTCAATTATTTTTTCCCTGAGATATAATACAAAAGTCATTTGTATTCCAGTCTCGAAGACAGGTCACTTTTTATCACTCAATTCTTCAAGACAGATCAATTATTACTATTCTAATTGTCAAGAGAGCTCAATTTATTTTTCATTCACTCTCTAAGAAACCTCAATTATCATTAAACAGCTCTCAAGATATTTTAAGAATTATAATATTCCAAAGTATTTAAACATTATCAGTTTATTTCTCTCAGCTCTCCAGTGCTTCTTGTATTAAGGGTTTTCCCTCTCCGCACACAGTTTATCAGAAAAGCTAGTTTAGGTGGCTATTTATTCATTCGTTATTCATTTATTCTTGACATTCAGATACTCAAACTTTCGAAAAATCATTCATTTATTCGTTGAGTTTTCATAAGGGTAGAGGTTTAGGTGGTTTGTGAAAAGAATAGCCATCAAAATTAGACATTTTTCGTATAAATAGTTTACTAATAATGCATTCAGAATACAATAATCACAGGTATCATGGCAGTCCAATGACTAATGTGCTTATCGATTTCCTTGAAAGGAAACTTTTTCCACCAATGAGAAATCAGATCTAAATTATTGCTAAAAACTGATATTAGACACCCAGCTCTCGACTGTTGTGTAAATGTTCATCTTGAGCACTTCGTGTCAGATATATTAGAGAGAGAAACAAAAAATACCCTGTAAACCTATCACTGAACTTGTGTACAGTAATTTGCCCGTTAAAAAGATTTACATGTTAACACTCGACTTCTGTAAACACGCTGTCCATTAAATGTCGTTAATTACAAGTACTAATATAAAAAGTGACAAACAAAAAACTAAAAATCAATCTGTTGCAAAAACATCATTTTACAAGCAGTCCCCGGTCTGCACCCTTGTATATTACTCCGCAACATGCAACAATCATCAAGGAAGTGTGGGTATAAAGTCTGAGCAATCTCCAGCCAGCCTCGTAATTTTGTTTAGCAACGCACTGCTTCGTGAAATATACGGCTTCCGCTCCTCTACTAATACCGCGCAGGGTTATTAATTTCGGTTACCTTAGTTTGATTAACTACTTAGGTGCGTTCAAAATGTCAATCCACTCATAACATCATTATTCATATTATTTATAATGAATAATTCACGTTTTAAAACATGCATCACGAAAGGTTCATTAAAAAACAAATTATTTAAAATGTATTGATAAGATTTATGAACTCTAGCAGCCACTCGTGGACTTGTGCTTCCTTTTGCAGACAGAAGGAATAAAAACCATTTTCTGTGGAGAAGGGAAGTTTCCGAAAAGCTAGGGAGCTTGTTATCTTTCTTAACAATAAGTCTTTAATGCTCTTTTTTTTTAACGAACTTTCTATCAATTATTATTATTATTATTATTATTATTATTATTATTATTATTATTATTATTATTATTATTATTATTATTATTATTTATTTTTAATATGATAGGAATATAAAGTTATTAAAACTAAAAACTATGAAGCAAAGGCTAAGCAAAGGAGGAAAAACAATAAAAACAAAAACACATCAAGAAAGCCTTGATGGCAAGCTGACACTAACCTGAGAGAAACAAAGATGTATGTTTTCGTATTTTTCATTGTTTTCAACAAGCACTTCACTCTCCAATAAAAAATCTTTAGAAATAAAGGAACGTAAAGCGTAACCATTTTATAACATCATCGCAATAAAATGACCATCCAAACGAGCGTAATCCAGTGTATCAATCATGCCGCTGGATATTTCGGCTTCCCAAAGTCAAGAACCTTCTCATAAAAATAAACGCCAACTGTGCTAAGCGAGCTTCTTAGACATTCATGCCGCTCTTTGGCTGCGGTACGGGAGTGAGCTGTGTCTGGTTACCATTCGGCCTTTTTTACAAAACATGTAGTGTATATGCTTTCGCTGTCAGGTTTGAGCTGCATGGGTCATAATGAACATATATATATATATATATATATATATATATATATATATCGGCCTTTATATATATATATATATATAAAATATATATATATATATAGTATATATACATATATATATATATATATATATATATATATATATATATATATATATATATATATATATATATATATATATATATATATATATATATATATATACAGTATATATATATACAGTATATATACATATATATATATATATATATATATATATATATATATATATATATATATATATATATATATATATATATATATATATATATATAATGGGGTCATAACCTCTTACCACATCTGTTATAAGGTCAATGACGTAACTAACTTATATCTCGAAAGGAAATCACGGTAGCGTTGGCCAGCTTGTCTCTGCTCTAGTGCATTCTCTCCCTCTTTCTATCAGCTCACTTGCTCAGCTCTCTCTCTCTCTCTCTCTCTCTCTCTCTCTCTCTCTCTCTCTCTCTCTCTCGATAACCAAGTCACTAACTGAACTAGGGAATTTTAACAAAAGCATGCCTACAAAAATATAATTTATTCAGCAGGCTAAAATGGCAAATCGTTTGGAATCAAAAGGAAGTGAAATGGGAATATCTACATCCCAGAATTGTTAACCTAAAAAATAACCAAGTAAATTATAACATAGTGCTCTCAACTTCCACAAATTGAATCTCTACAACATAAGAGTCCAAATAAGTCAAACACGACTGAAGTCATGATAAGTCATATTGCCCTCCATTATTTAACCTCTAATCCAATACAACTGAGGAAACAAAGGGAAAAACAAAACTCTTTTAAAAATAGGCACAGAGAAAAACCAAATGTGGGATATCTCCCACGTTACCAATTCCAAATACATATAATAAAACATGGCAAAATAAATTCAGGAAAATTGATAAAAATCAAAGAGATATGGGAAATAAAAATAAAAGGAGAAAAAGATATTCAAAGCATCGTAACATTGCAAAGAACAGTACATGTTACGCAAAGTCATTAAAACCCATTCAGGTTTTTGAAAACAAAGTCTCAGCTCACCTCACAGGCAGTATACAAAGTCTTCCAGCAAACAGGACCTTATCACAACGAAATCAAGCCAGTATTCAAAGCGGATAATTCACACTTCCTATGACACGCCCAAGAGGGCGGACTCGCGAATGAAAGAACTACCGGAACTTGACGACTTCCTGTGACAAGGCCAGAATATCAGCCAAGGAACGATGTATTTTGTCTCCATGGGAAGCGAGACGGACAAAATTTTGGTATGGCAATGGGAAACCCTCTATCCCCAGTGTTAAGTATATATGGAATTTTTTGAAAAGAAAATATTAAACAACATAATCCCACATAATGTAACATGGTTTAGGTATGTTGACGACATAATTTGTGTATGGCCAGGGAACCAAATGTAAATAACTTTTTTGCCAAGTTAAATCAATTAGTACCATCAATTAAATTCACCATGGAAATGGAAAATGATGGGTGCTTACCGTTTTTGGATGTCCTTATGCGAAGAAATAGTAATGGGTTTAAATATAGTATGTATAGAAAACCCACTAATATTTCTTCCTAAGTGCATTTCTATTCTGGACAAAGCAATAAGGTGTTTTCATCTGTTTTTAAGAGCATTACGGGTATGTAGCCCTGAATATATTGATGATGAAATAGATAAGATTAGGAATGCAGGCAAGAAATTGAAATATCCTGATAGTGTATTAAACAGTGCATTTGAAGCGGCAAGAAAGACTATGTATCAAAACCAGAAAGAACCTTACAACACAAAAAATTTGCTTGTTCTGCCTTATAATAATAATATGAAAGATATCCCTCATCTTCTTAAGAATTCTGGTGTTAATGTCGCATTTAAGAGCAATAAAACAATGAAAAATGTACTCATCAAGAACTCCCCTGACAATACTAAAGGGTGTGTATATAAAATTCCGTGTAAGTCTTGTGACAACTTTTATATTGGCCAAACCGGGAAAGCACTGGAAAAAAGAATTGAACAGCATAAGAAATGTGTGAGATATGCACAGGGGAACAGTGGTATATTTGTGCATGTTAGTGAGAACAATCATGCTATCAACTGGGAAGAGGGCAAAAAGGATTGTATATTCTAATAATGCACTGGAAAGGAATATCATTGAATCTAGCTTTATAAAAGAAAGTTACAACCATAATATGAATATCAGTCAAGGGATGTATAAACTTGATCCTTTAATATCAAAAGAAATTTGTAAATTGTTTAAATTTTAAGGTAGGCAGTAGAGATGTATGAAAATAGGATTATCATATTTGTAAACACAGTACGGGGTTAGTAGTGTTAATGAGTTTCCAAATTCCGCCTCCGTGACACCTGTCAGGTGTGGATCTGAGGTGGCGTATGGTTTGTTTATCAGCATTGTCCCCTGAGAGGATATTGTGATTTTGAGCCAAATGAGTTTTGAAGGCCATTCCTACCTCGACACCAGCCTGAGGGGATATGTAGTGTCTAACGGTTGTGTATGTTCGTCAATACTGTTCTTGTAGTATATATATATGTGACTTCTCATACTCTGTATCAGTCCTTCGTCAATGGCTTGGAAATAAAGCCGAAACCGGTCAGGATCTACTGTACACCCCCGTTTCTTATTTTTCACCTGTGTAATGTGCGATATATATATATATATATATATATATATATATATATATATATATATATATATATATATATATATATACATATATACAGTATATATATATATATATATATATATATATATATATATATATATATATATATATATATATATATATATATATATATATGCATATATACATTATATATATATATATATATATATATATATATATATATATATATATATATATATATATATATATATATATATATACATATACATATACATATACATATACATATACATATACATATACATATACATATACATATACATATACATATATATATATATATATATATATATATATATATATATATATATATATATATATATATATATATAATAAGAACAGAAGTCTCGCACAGTGCCCCCCACCTAATTTACCTTTTTTTTTTTTTATTGAGAACCGCATGGCTGATCGTATTATGAACATTCCGATGTGTCCCTTTTTACCTGGAACAGATATTGAGATGACACAGATAACAGGAGCTAGGAGGATATTTTATGCCACTCCCTTTTAAGAGGTTTACCCCAACTAATCCTCTTAAGACGGCCTTCCTAAAGGCACATTAAGCTGCCTGAATTGTCTTACCTCCGCAAGGAACCCGGGGAAGAGGCTGAACACCTGAGCAGTGATTCATCCTTATTGCACACAGCCGAGCCTGGCCGCGTGCCTTATAAGGGAAAGGAGCAGTAAGCAGTTAGTTAGCGTGAGGAGAAGCCATGAAGTAAGAGTCCTCGAGAGACAGTCCCCCACCCGGGGGAGTGGTAACATTGCTGAGAAGATTTTCTTTCCCCGTCCGACTCCCGACTCCAGACTCCAGTCTCCAGTCATCCTCGAGAGAACTGCCATACGTGTGATCTTCCCTCGTCCTTATTTCGCCAGAGACCAGCTTCCCCTAAGGTAAAGTGGAGTAAAGACTTTTCGGTCACGAAAGCTTGCCTTTTAGAAAGCCTGGAGTACCAGCATTTCATTTCTGTCCTTGTGCCAATTTATCCCGTGCCATTTCCAATGCCCTGTGTTCGAGTGTAAAGTGGTCATTCATTCCTCGAGTCTTTGGCACACTCAGTGTAAACTCGAGACTTGTTCTGTGTTAAACTGTTCCTTTACTGGCGTGTAATGTGTAAATCTCTCTTGCAGAGGGACCCATTCGCAGTGGACTCATCTTGGCCTGTGCCCTACGTTTAATCAAGACTCCCTTAGAAGGATCTTCAGGTGTTGCAAGCCCTTTATCAATTTACTCATCCATTTGCCCTTCAAATGCTTGCTTTTGTCAATATAATTCTTTAATTTAGCCCAAGTGTTTACGTAACATTTCCTTATGAAGTAGAGTCTTCAGCTCCATATTCTCCCCTTTTTCTTATTTTTTTTACGATTTCCCTTTACGCAAGTCAGAACTCCAAGGCCAATTAAATAAAGTTTCCGTTGCCGGCCTCTAAAATACCATAAATCCAAAGAAATACGTAAAAATGGCGACCTGGCCATAGATCTCGTTTTGCAGTTGCAGTTCCCTCTAGTGTTGCTTTATTGTATTTGCAACTTGCCAGATCAGCAATTAGCAAAGCTAAGCTGGGTGCGAGACAAATTCCGAACCTGGTATCAAGAGCACAGATCAAGAGAGTTCCACGTAAGGAATGTGTTTATCTTAGCAAAATTTTTTTTTTACAATCGTGACTGTCCCTAGGAATTAGAAATAGGGACGCATGTATTCACTGAGAGAAGAGAACCGCCATATTAGATTCATTAATGCATGCCTTTCAGGATAGGTAGTTAGGAAATAACCAGTGCTAACCATTCTTTGCTTCGAGGAATAGTGCGAAATTCCTCTGTGTTAAAATCTTTGCCATATCTTTTGCTTCGAGGAATAGTGCGAAATTCCTGTGTTAAAATCTTTGCCATATTTTTTTTGCTTCCAGGAATAGTACGAAATTCCTCCGTGATAAATTTTACTTCGCATTTCGGATTAGCGAATTATTTAGGCGCGAATAAATTCCCAAGTGGGACAAGACGAAGTCAGCTTGCATATATATATATATATATATATATATATATATATATATATATATATATATATATATATATATATATATATATATATATATATATATATATATATATATATATATATATATATTAATTTATTTATATACATGCTTTAAAAGAACTATCACAGACATAGGGAAGCTTGCATAAAATTCCAGTTTTTACTGGTGGGGAGAAGAAATTATTTAGTAATTTTCAGCAAATCTTACTGACAAAATTAGCAGGAAAACGGATGTTTTTAAAATAGTTTGCTAAGAATATACTTTCCTTGTGAAACATGTCCTAGTTAGAAGTAAGTCGTAAAGCTCTGTGGGTCCCTTACTGTATAAAAAATTCGGATATAACGATCAACTTTTGTTTAGTTCCCATTTCCATTTGTAAGACTTGCTTCGGTGCATCCAGGTAAAATTGTGAATTGTACACCCCTGATTTATAAAGTCTGAACTTGATGAAATTCGGAGTACTGTTATTCAATGTGTGGTACTGTAGAAATTCAAGTTCCAGTCTTCCTTTCTCCAACTTCTTAATTTTTTTTTTTTTTTAATCGACACTTTTTATCATGTTTAGCACCATATCGACGTCTTATTAACTGGTGGAAATGGGTGAAACCTTTATAGCAGATGCTCAGAAGCAGCAGGATGACTAAAAAATAGCTGCTGAGATCCATGTTGGAAGGGGGAAGGCGGTCCAATGATGTAAGTCCGAAGGGTATCCGAAGTCCAGGTAATTTATCACTGGGTTTAGATTTTTGTTTGCCAAAGGTAAGTTTTTCTTACCTTTGGAATCTACTTTTCATAGATTAAGATCACTACCCTTTGGAGCTGATTTGGAAGACCTACAAAAACGTCTCTTTGAATTATCGCAAAACACGCACCGCAAAATTCGACCTCGTTGGACACCTTCTTTAAGAAATAGGACCTTGACGTACTTAAGAATCTGGCTAAAAAAAAAAAAATTATATTCTGAGACCGGACAAGGGCAAAGGTACAGTTATTACGGACAAGGGTGAATACATAGAAAAAAAGGAATAATATCTTATCTGACCAATCTAAATTTACTGAAATCGGCATTCCACATTATTATATTATACAGTATATTCAAAACTGAGGATAAAAGTAACAGGTTTCTGAGGACTTTAAAAAATGACAGTATCATCGACGAATCTACCTATCATGAACTTTTTTCAACTGGTTCGTCATACGGGGTTCTTTATGGCTTACCTAAAATTCATAAACCAGGGGTACCTATGCGTCCTATTCTGTCTTCATAAAATACTCCAAATTATAAACTTGCGAAATTCCTCGTACCCCTGCTTGAACCACTTAATACTAACAGATATACCTTAAAAAACTCTTACGAATTTAAAGAAAAGGTTCTTATCCAAGATTCCGATCTAGTAACGACCAGTTTTGATGTAGAGTCCTTGTTTACAAATATTCCAGATATTTCCCAATCTTAACTCAGTTTTTAGAAATTTTAACCGATCAACTTTTAAAACCTTCTTAGACCTAGTCGTGCTGGATACGGCTTTTGTTTTTTATGGTAAGTTATTTAAACAAATTGAGGGCATGGTTATGGGTTCTCCTCTTAGGCCCCGTCCACACGGTCGAGCTTTGCTCTGCGAACTTTGCTCGGTGTGACGTCAGAAACGGAGAAACGGCGAGCAAAGCTTCGTATAGGTTTCCTAACGTTTATCGAAGTATCGAGGCTTTGCCTGCAGCAGGGCTGTTAACTAACGGAAATATTTCTGGTAAACGGATAAAGACGTCACCTACGGAAAAGTTTCCGTAAAGCGCAATTTCATGTAAAACCTTCACAAATAAATAAAGGAAAATAAACAAGAGTTTCCCGTTATTTTACCGTTCGTAATAAATACGCCAGGTATGTATGACTTCTGGGAACTTTGAAAACCAAATATATTAACATCCTTTATTGTAATGCTACGGAAATCTGTCAGTCTAGTCCATTATGATTGGAAATCCTAGTGCTGTATTGTAGTGATCGGTAGCTGCATCCTGTTGACAGCAGAAATAGTAATGTTGCATGTACAGTAGTCGAGCTCCAGCTGAAATACTCTGCCTCATGGTAGTATCTTGTTTCCTTATACATGGTTTCAATTTCGATAAGAGTTTATAAAAGGCGTTAGGGTTCATTCTCATATAGTTGATGAAATCTGATTCATAGCCATGTCTCAGTTCCCGCAATATCGTCATATGACTTCCTATGCCTGCTCTTCTTTGTAGCCACGCTTTACACCACGTCCTTTTCTGCCTCGCCGCTTTAATCTTTGCACACATTGCTACAATACACAGCGCGATTTTCTTCTTGTGTGTCTTACACAACTCGGTCTAGTGTCAGTCACTGCCAGGCTCTCACTATTCAACCAGCCTCGTTCGGACAGCAGCATAAATGCGTACGACAGGCTTAGCCCGCAAAGAGGCCAAGTTTACCGAGTAGAGCTCAACCATGTGGACGGGGCCTTAGAGCCACCTTCGCATTCTTCATGTGCTCCCTGTCATGTTACACTAGAAGACAAAGAACCAAAGACTGATGTCCTCATTGTAGATGGATCAGCTTTGGTCCATGCCTTGCCACCAAAGAAAGGAAAGACCTTTGAGGGCTATGCACTTTGCGACTTCTTGCCTGTGATACAATC